>NC_135657.1:105339178-105639178 GCF_964188315.1 Podarcis muralis
GGTGAGGCTACAAAGAGCCCAGGGAGTAATGGCATATTATTCCTCCCAGGGCAGTGAATAGAAAAAGAAAATGGCTGTATCCATGCACCCAGCTCCATACCCCCTGCAACGCTCCTGGAAGGAATACCACATCCTAACAGGCTGCCACTCCCAGGGGCACGTGCAATCCCATTGTGGCTGCAGCCTGAATTTTTAGTTGCCTGAAGGATGTATTTTACTTTCTTGAAAAAATAAGAACAGCAGACCTAAGGCCATCTTGAAACGCTGTAACTCACACATTTAAATATGATTTTTGTGCATTTCTGAAACACACACACACAGAGAGGTCAATTTGGAAATGGAATGGAATGGACTTAGGTAAGAACACAAATGAAAACAAAATACACCAGAAACAGATTGAGCCACCCATTCCTAGCTCTGCCACTGTTGCATAAAAACACATCTATTCTCTTCCATGCTCTTATTTCATTTCAAACAAAACCTTGCATAAGAGACATTTCAGGTATGTTAGACTCATAGAGCATGTGGGCATCTTCACTGAGATCAGGAGGACTTACTCCTGTGCAGCTGGAAAGAAATAACATATGAGCCCCTACTACACAGAAATATGTCAAGAACATCTTAATAATTAGAATTACCACACTCTGTCCTTTTGTAATTTAGAGTTATTAATTAAAATGCCACTCACTTACATAGAAAACACTGTGCATTTGCATATTTTGTTTAGAGCTGTAGCATATTGTCCAACACTTGAAAGAGAGAGGGAGAGAGATCGGTTCTTGGCAACAGGTTTCACAAAACCTGAACTTTCAATCATATCTTTCTTGCCTATAGAGGAGTGATGAGACAATTTATGCAACAGCAATTTAGCTATCAACCCCTGCCATTTCAGAATGACAGCATTATTTCACAAGGAAAAAAAGAAATAAAAAAAGCAAGGGGATGGATTAAAGTGCTGAAATAAAGACACTTTGTTCATCTGAATAAAACATTTGTATTTCTGGTCTGAGAGGTTACTTGTCTTTTCAGCCAGTTTGATTTGCACCTCCTTCCCCTTTGGGAATTTCTTTTCTTTTCAAGCGCATTAAGAGATATATATTTGCATAAGGCCAACAGAGGGTTCAGCTGATCTCCAAAACGCAGGGTGACATTGCTGTGGAGCTGGAAGGGGACTTCTAAGGACTTCTGGAACTTCTTGTAACTAGTGATAAAATGGCACATATTGTTTTATCTGTGCATTTGCTAATGTTTCATCAATATAATTATAAGGTATATTATATTAAGAAAAAAATGATTGAGCACTTCCATGCAAAGTAAACAAAATTCAAATAAGATCTAAAATCAATCTCCAGGTTTTTGGTTTTTTTAATATAAGATATTATAGTGTTTGTCCCGATTCCTGCTCTCTGGTTTACAAAGAACATGTGTATTCCATTTAGTGTCAGAGATGGAAGCAGCCATTGCCCCTTACTCCCAGAGCACTTTGGTACACTCAAAGTTCACACACAGACTGAATTAGTCACAAGTCGTTCAAGACTGTAATATATAGTCCAGTCCGAGGCCAGAAATATATACCGTATTTTTCGCTCCATAGGGTGCACCGGACCATAGGCCACACCTAGTTTTTAGGGGGGGGGGATAAAGAAAAAAATTATTTTCCCCCCCAGCCCCAAAGAGCAAAGAAGTCAAGACAGCGAGCGGGATCCCAAAACAGGTCCAGGAGCGGTGGCAAGATTGCGTGCAACCTTGCCACCACTCCCGGAGCTTGCGGGGCTAGGGGTGGGGGAAGCCCGAGCTTCCCCCGACCCCAGCCCCCAGAACAGGCTGCTATCCGCAAGCCTTCGGAGCCGAAGGCTTGTGGATAGCTGCCTGAAGCCCGGGGAGCGCAGCAGGAGTTGGCGCTGCGCTCCCCAGGCTTCAGGCTGCTATCCACAAGCCTTCGGAGCCCGGTGGGAACTCCCGCCGCGCTCAGAAGGCTTGCGGATAGCTGCCTGAAGCTTGAAGCCCAGGGAGCGCAGCGGGAGTTGGCGCTACGCTCCCCAGGCTGCAGGCTGCTATCCGCAAACCTTCGGAGCGCTCCGAAGGCTTGTGGATAGCTGCCTGAAGCCTGGAGAGCGAAAGGGGTCGGTGCGCACTGACCAGGCTTCAGCGAAAGCCTGCATTCGCTCCATAGGATGCACACACATTTCCCCTTCATTTTTGGAGGGGGAAAAGTGCGTCCTATAGAGCGAAAAATACGGTACATATTTCCTCTTCTCTTCCCCCACCTCCTTTGGTATCTAGCCTGTTGAATAAATTGGGAAGAGGTGGTGATATGGAGGGAGAGCAGGAACTAGCCAGTGACAGTGAATTGAGAATGAATCTGCATCCTGCAGACATGAAGACTTGTGATTTCCTGAAAAGATATTATCAAAGGCCAGCATCTAAGTACTAGCTGGTCTGCTATTCTGTAATTTCTCAAGGAATCATAGTACTGTGGAGTTGGAAGGGACCCCAAGTCATGTAGTCTAACCCCCACAAAGCAGGAATCACACCTAAAGAGTCCTTGACAGATGGCCACCCAACTTCTGCTTCAAAACGTCTAAGGAAGGGGAGTCCACCACCTTCTGAGGTAGTCTGTTCCACTGTTGAACAGGTCTTAACTGTCAGAAAGTTCATCCTAATGTTTAGTCAGAATTTCCTGTCTTGTGATTTGAATCCATTGGTTTGGATCCTACCCTCTGGAGCAGCAGAAGACAAGCTTCTTCCATCTTCCATCTGATAGCACTTTAGTCATCTGAAGGAGACTATCATATCATCTCTCAGTCTTCTCCAGGATAAACAAACCTAACTCCCTCAAGCATTCCAGATCCTTTATCATTTTTGGTTGCCTTCCTCTGCTTTTCAAGAATATCAATTTTCACATTCAGCTAGTCAGAGTGCTGTAAAATGTTCTGAAAGGTCAATATCCAACTGACATTTTGTGCCAGCTATACATTGATCCTTAAGGGCATGTGGACTTAGTAAACAATGCTTAATAGCACCTTTCAATATTTATTTTGCCACATTTAATTTATTGTACATTCATAATAACACAAATATATATTTTTATGTACTCCTGTTTAGAAACTTCTGGAGTAATCTAGCCCTGTCACAACTTGCTCCCTTGAAACTGTATTAGATTTCTTGTGGTCTAGGAAAAAAGACCTATGAATACAGAAAACATGGTGAAGAAACCTCTTTCTATCAACCCAGTTTTTCGCTAAGAACTTAAAAGGCCACTTCTTGAATTTACTATTATGCATAAAGTTTAGGACAGCAAGCATCTCACAGGCATTCTTCACAACAGTGTAGTTTGCCTACTAAGGCCCGGGGGCTGGATCCGGCCCAATCGCCTTCTAAATCTGGCCCGCGGATGGTCCAGGAATCAGTGTGTTTTTACATGAGTAGAATGTGTCCTTTTATTTAAAATGCACTTCTGGGTTATTTGTGGGGCATAGGAATTTGTTCATATTCCCCCCCCCCCCAAAAAAAATAATATATAGTCCAGCCCCCTACAACGTCTGAGGGACAGTGGACCGGCCCCCTGCTGAAAAAGTTTGTTGAACCCTGGCATAAACCTCCAGGAGTGGTTTGGCACAGGGCATACCTCAGAGGAAGATGAGGGCAAAAGTTGGGAAATACAATGGTACCTCAGGTTAAGAAATTAATTCGTTTGGAGGTCTGTTCTTAACTTGAAACTGTTCCTAACCTGAGGTACCACTTTAGCTAATGGGGCCTCCTGCCACCGCCGCGCAATTTCTGTTCTCATCCTGAAGCAAAGTTCTTAACCTGAGGTACTATTTCTGGGATAGTGGAGTCTGTAACCTGAAGCGTCTGTAACCCGAGAAACCACTGTAATGGGAGAGGAGGAGAAGGAAGTGGATAGCCCAAACTGAGAATAGCAGATATGAGAACACAGAGGCAACTGTAAAAGAAGAGCCACCATCGGAGGCAGCAGGAGGAATCAGTTCAATATGGAAGTAACGGAGAAGGGGGGTGGAGCTTCACTCGGGGCAATGTTAGGCATTCTCTGCAAGAAGAATGCAAGAAGGTGAAAGACTTCTGGGAAATGATTTACAATGAGATGAAAAAGATGTTGAAATATACATTTATAAAAACAACAACACAGAAGCATTTTTACTTGGTACTGTAGGCATTAATAGACAAGATAAAAAAATGTTTTTATATGTGACAATGGCAGCAAGTGTTATTGGCACAGAAATGGAAGCAGGAAAAATTACCGACGAAAGAGTGGCAGATAAATTAATGGACTATGCAGAATTGGATAAGATGACAGGGAGAATTCGAAACCAGCGGGACCAGAAATTCTTGGAAGATTGGAGTAAATAAGCAAGTTATTTGAAAAACAATTGTAATCAACTGACTACGCTTGTAGGATTACAAGTTTTGTAAGAAGAACCATAGGAAATAGTACAGAAAAAAATTATGAGAATGGACTTTGAGTTGTGGATTATTAAAAGTAATAGTTAAGACAATGAAATGCAAGATTAAGAGATGAAGGTTGAAAATCACTAGACATGGCTGATGGAAGTCCTAGGCTTATAGCCAAAATGTTGTATAAGATGAGAGGAGATGTTATGTTCTGTTTGGAAAAATATATGTAAAAATTAATAAAAATATGCTTTAAAGAAAGGAGGGGGGGGGGAGAAGAAAAAGTTTGCTGACCCATTGTGTAAACTCATCCAAGGGTCTGTAAGATGTGAGTTGACATTTAGTGGTGAAGAGGTGTGATGATGAATTAAACATTTTCATTATTAGTAATTTTTCCTTAAACCCACATTAGGCTGATGTATAGGTGAGTAAACAAGCTTATTTCACCCTGATGTCGCTGTAGCGCCAGTAGCTTCCTATGTTATGTATGAACGGAGGCATAATTGAACAAGGAAGGGAGGTCAAATAAATGACCCACTTTTTCTGCTTCTCTGTAATGTATGAATCATACGAGGCTGGCAGGTTGTTTTTTTTAAAGAGGATCCCCTGAAGGCTAAGAAAACTGGATACAAATGAGTCCACTTAGTGCAGATGCATATGTTGTAAGTTTGAAGCAGAACTGTATGGTGCAAATGAGACAGCATTTCAATGTTTTCAGTTGGCTCAAAATGCCTTAGTTCAGTCCTGTAGGAAAGAGCATCATTTGGTTCCATTATTTAAGTCCTAAGTACAAGGATATTAGGATGCTGTGAACATTTAATAGTGCGTCATGCAGCACAAGCTGAAGTGATTCACTGGATGACACAGAAAGATTAAATACATGCAGCACTTCATTAGAGTTGCTCTCATCTGTGGTGTACTTTTTAATTTTAAAATTTGTACAAGGACAGCAAGGCCCAAATGATGTATTCCGCAGTGCCGCTATTAGAGATAATTTATATCTCGAAAGTATGACTTTGCCAATGTAAACAAATCTGAAGGAAAGCTGGCAGCGAGGATGCCAATTTATATACTGAAGGCTCATCTTACACCGCAATATGCAAGCACACACCAGCTTATCTTGTAAAATCACATACTGCACATAGTGCTGGAACTAATTTAACAAGATTTGTGGCTCTGAACACATGGGGCACTCAAAATGAGAACAAAAACTAAGTTAGAACATCTGTGTGTATATGTATGTGTTTGTGTTTTAAGGCTGTGTTGTAAAAAGATTCTACCTACTGTAACCGCCAAGAGAGTCACTAAGCAAATCTGTCAGAACAATCCCATTTGTCGTGATATTTTGAGGAGCATAACACCTGTCTTAACTGGGAGTTCTTTAACATAAAGCATATCAGAGAAAAGTAGATGGATGTCAAGTGAATGTGAGCGACAGACAAGGAGTGCGCCCTTATGCGAACATCAATATAGCAGCATGCTTCCCTTATATGGAGAACCAGGCAAGTCCGCTCTTACAGAGCTTATTGGCTGCGATCCCTTAACAGCGTAACATCTTGCATATACAACACTATGGCTAGCAGTGTATAGAAATCTGATATGCTAATTTATCTCAGGATCAGCTTCAGGTCCCCTTTGGTGTTGGAAGATAGACTTTATTCTCCATGGCACTCTAAAAGGCAGGTCCATCTGGCTCAGTTGCAACTTACGATGTTCTACATGTGCAGCTGAACAAAGACTATTCTATTTCAGAGAGCTCTTGGGGAATACAACCCTTTGATTGTTGTATGTGATGGCTGCCTTTTAAGACTGCTCCAGTTGGATACACACTCTCCCCAGGAGTAATTCCCATTCAACTCAGAGGACTTACTTTTGAGTAGACAAATATAGGATTGCATCCTTACACTTTTAGTCATTCTGAATATTTTATATTGATTTCATTTATATTTGATGTTATTATACTTACTGGCATGAATCATTGTGCATTGATTTATTTTGAACATAAGCTTCCTGGTGCATTGTTAGGAAAATAGGAACTGCCTTACACCAAGTTAGACCATTGGTCCAGTTCTCTCTGTGTGGCCTACACTGATTGGCAATGGTTCTTTGGGGTTTCAGCCAGGGGTCTCTTGTAGCCCTACCTGGAGAGGCACTAGATTGGACTTGCCGATCGGAAGGTCGGCGGTTCGAATCCCCGCGACGGGGTGAGCTCCTGTTGCTCGGTCCCTGCTCCTGCCAACCTAGCAGTTCGAAAGCACGTCAAAGTGCAAGGAGATAAATAGGTACCACTCCGGCGGGAAGGTAAATGGCATTTCCGTGCGCTGCTCTGGTTTCGCCAGAAGCGGTTTAGTCATGCTGGCCACATGACCCGAAAAACTGTCTGCAGACAAAGGTCAGCTCCCTCAGCCAATAAAGCAAGATGAGCGCAACAACCCCAGAGTCGTCTGCGACTGGACTTAACCGTCAGGAGTCCTTTACCTTTAACAACACTATAGTTACTGAAATAGGGACGCGGGTGGCGCTGTGGGTAAAACCTCAGCGCCTAGGACTTGCCGATCGAAAGGTCGGCGGTTCGAATCCCCGCAGCGGGGTGCGCTCCCGTTGCTCGGTCCCTGCGCCTGCCAACCTAGCAGTTCGAAAGCACCCCCGGGTGCAAGTAGATAAATAGGGACCGCTTACCAGCGGGAAGGTAAACGGCGTTCCGTGTGCTGCGCTGGCTCACCAGATGCAGCTTGTCATGCTGGCCACGTGACCTGGAAGTGTCAGCGGACAGCGCTGGCTCCCGGCCTCTAGAGTGAGATGAGCGCACAACCCTAGAGTCTGGCAAGACTGGCCCGTACGGGTAGGGGTACCTTTACCCTTTACCTTTAGTTACTGAAAAGCAGGGTGGATAAAAATCTATGATTTTTTTTAAAAAACAGTTTTTTATAATAAATTTAAATCAGATTTTTAAAATAAAATACCTTTGGAGGAAAAATCTTTCTAAAGACAGTTTTCTATTTAAGTTACATTAAAGTCCAAAGGCTATTCATCAGGAAATAAGGATTTGTTTAAGTTTTTCATGTGTGCTAAAACTCAGTCTAAGTTTTTTTTATTAAAAAAAAATATGTTTAACCACATCAGTTAACAAACATGGATACATATGCTATAATGTTGTTGTTTTACTTAAATAGTTTAAATTGCTATTAAGGAAATGTTTCTTTTTCTCCTTCCAATAAAATGCAGCAGAAATGTTGTTCAAATATAAACAGTGAACTTATTAAACCTTGCAATAATTTCATAATTATCAGTCTATGTATTTCTAATAGTATAACCAAACCAGTAATTGTTGATATAACTGTAAAAACTACAGTGGTACTTTGGGTTACAGATGCTTCAGGTTACATACGCTTCAGGTTACATACGCTTCAGGTTACAGACTCTGCTAACCCAGAAATAGTACTTCAGTTTAAGAACTTTGCTTCAGGATGAGAACAGAAATCGTGCTCCAGTGGCACGGCGGCAGCAGGAGGCCCCATTAGCTAAAGTGGCACTTCAGGTTAAGAACAGTTTCAGGTTAAGAATGGACCTCCGGAACGAATTAAGTACTTAACCCGAGGTACCACTGTACTCTGAAAATTTATTATTCCAAAAACGAAACCTTCATCTGGTTGTAAATATTAAGATTATACCAGCAGGAATGAGTCTTTCTGTAAACAAAAAAACAAACAAACAAAAAAACAAAAAAAAATGTTTTAAATCAAGTCTTATTAACTAGTAATTTAAATTGTGAATTCACCCTGCTGGAAGGCCTTCTGGATAGCGCTAAAGCAGTTTCCAGTCCCATCTTGGCTACACACACACACACGTATCTCCATGCCACCAGATCAGCTTCAGTGCTGGCAATTCAGGGACTGTGCCACCAGCTGCCATATTCCACTGACACAACACTCTTTGCTTTTCTGAACCTACATGCCTATTCTGCCACTCTGGGGGGAATCTTCCATTTTCAGAATGCATCATGTCCTCAAGAACAACAATCTCCTTCCCTGCCTCTCTCTGCCTCCTCTTTATTAACATGCTTTGCATGCAAGCCCATTCAGAACCAAAAGAAATCCCTGGTCAGTTTGTGCCATGCTTCTTCACTCAGTACAAGCAGCTGATGTGCACCCTCTCCAATGCTGAGGTGTCCTTTGACCTCTCTTCAGCTACCAGCATTTATTTATTTTTTAGCTCTTTGGCAGGGTCAGCTAATCCAGCTTGAAAGACATCTTGGATTCCTGGCAGCAGGGGGGTGGACTGACTTGCTTAGAGGGCCACTAAGCTCTGCTTATCACATGCTTTCGATTCAGGAGCCTGGTGCACATATAAAAGCAAAGTTCATTAAAAAGATCCAAAAAAGTACATGCATGGGGAGAGAGACTCATTACAGCACAATGTTCCTCCCCATACAACTACCGTGCAATAGGTTTTAAAACAAAATTAGTCTGGCAGGTCTGGAAAACATTTATAATTGTGTCTTGTAAGAAACAGAAAGTAAATTTCCCTAAAGAGGAAGAAAAATATAATGGATCATGAATTGGTTTTCCCTCCCCTTGATATATATACACAAAACATACAAATTCTCTCTCTCTCTCTCTCTCTCTCTCTCTCTCTCTCTCTCCCTCTCTCTCTCTAGTCAAATTAATGTTCGGATTGATTTTTTTTTAAGGCCAATTGCTGACAAAATTAAAGCAAAGCAATTTATATTTTCTCTGTGCCAGACACAGCAAACAAAAATATTGCACAATATTCCACACGGAAATATCTAGTGCAATTAAGCTTGGGACAACACATCGCTTTCAAGCTCAGACAGGTGTGAGAACATTTCCCATACAAGTCTAAGAAGGGGTCAATGGGATACAAAGCTGTTCTTGTATGGTGATATGAGGTGGCAGATGACAGGCTGTGCCAAAGGACATCAGAGGCAGCGCCCCTTTGACACTCAAGTCCTCTTCATGCATCCAGTTAGAATGGAAATAGACAGAGCAGGCTGTCCCTTTTCCATAGATGCCAACGTATCATCAGCATCGGTGTGAAGGGGATCTATGCACATACAATTGTAATTATTATTATTATTATTATTATTATTATTATTATTATTATTATTTATACCCCACCCATCTGGCTGAGTTTCCCCAGCCACTCTGGGCGGCTCCCAATCATGTGTTAAAATCAGTACAGCGTTAAATATTAAAAACTTCCCTGAACAGGGCTGCCTTCAGATGTCTTTTAAAGATAGGATAGCTGCTTATTTCCTTCACATCTGAAGGGAGGGTGTCCCACAGGGTGGGCGCCACTACCGAGAAGGCCCTCTGTCTGGTTCCCTGTAACCTCACTTCTCACAATGAGGGAACCGCCAGAAGGCCCTCGGTGCTGGATCTCAGTGTACGGGCTGAATGATAGGGGTGGAGACGCTCCTTCAGATATACTGGACCGAGGCCGTTTAGGGCTTTAAAGGTCAGCACCAACACTTTGAATTCTGCTCGGAAACGTACTGGGAGCCAATGCAGATATCTCAGAACCGGTGTTATGTGGTCCCAGCAGCCACTCCCAGTCACCAGTCTAGCTGCCGCATTCTGGATTAATTGCAGTTTCCAGGTCACCTTCAAAGGTAGCCCCACGTAGGGGCTACTGCGTTGCAGTAGTCCAAGCGGGAGATAACTAGAACATGCACTACTCTGGCGAGACAGTCTGCGGGCAGGTAGGGTCTTAGCCTGTGTACCAGGTGGAGCCTGCAGGGCTTTCTCCAAAGCAATAGAAATGATGATCAACCAGCGTTTTCCATGCCTATGGAGAGAGGCCTACATGTGTAAGCCTCTTTCAGTCTGACCCAATTGTGCACCAGCGCCGCAGGCAGTGAATGTGTCAGAATCTAGGAAGCAAGGCTAGCTGGCGCGTTTTGGAGAGCCCCTTCACACATTCACTACCAAATGACTGAACAAGGATCCATTCAGTTACATTTTAACAAGTTTTTGCAAAGGGAGCTTTTTTTAAAACTACTGATGCCTGCTTCTTGGGAGAAAAGCAATGACAAACCTAGACAGCATCTTAAAAAGCAGGGACATCACCTTGCCAACAAAGGTCTGTATAGTTAAACCTATAGTTTTCCCAGTAGTGATGTGTGGAAGTGAGAGCAGGACCATAAAGAAGGCTGATCGCTAAAGAATTGATGCTTTTGAATTATGGTGCTGGAGGAGACTCTTGAGAGTCCCATGGACTGCAAGAAGATCAAACCGATCCATTCTTAAGGAAATCAGCCCTGAGTGCTCACTGGAAGGACAGATCCTGAAGTTGAGGCTCCAATACTTTGGCCACCTCATGAGAAGAGAAGACTCCTTGGAAAAGACTCTGATGTTGGGAAAGATTGAGGGCACAAGGAGAAGGGGACGACAGAGGACGAAATGGTTGGACAGTGTTCTCGAAGCTACCAGCATGAGTTTGACCAAAGACAGGAGTGCCTGGCGTGCTCTGGTCCATGGGGTCACGATGAGTTGGACACGACTAAACAACAACAACATAGAGGGTCTTAGCAAGGTGGTGCTTCCTCAACTTTTAGGATTTTGTATCCTTGATTTTAATCTTTGTTCTTATGAGAAAGTAAAATTCCATTCCTATTACCTGCTTGTGAAAATATTGTTAATGCATTTTTTGGCATTACAGGCATTGGCTGGCTTTAAAAAAAACCAGCTGGAAAATACAACATATTCTTTATTTATTGCTCTTTTTTTTAACCTCAGTTTTGTATTGTTTGTTTCTGGCATCTACACAGCGACACACATGCAAGATTCTATACCGGGATGACAACCCTTCAGCCCTCAAGATCTTGCTGAACTACATCTCCCATCAACCCCACCCATCATGGCCAATAGTGAAGTCCAACAACATCTGGAGGACTAAAATTTCCGCAGCCCTGCTTTACATATAATGAAGAAGGCCAAAACTCTGTCCTGTACTCTATTTTGAATACAGATTTTATGCCACACCCAAGTAAGAGCTGCTATTTAATAATCTCGGTTTCTATTAGTTATGACCATACTTTCATGACCGTCAAGTGTCCCTATTTTCCTGGGACATTCACGGAATTACAGAAACTATCTTGGCTTCAGATTTCATTCAAGAATGTCCTGTTTCCCCCCTTTTGTTCATGAGGGACGCATTTTTCTACCAGATCAGAGGCGGCAGACATGTGCAACACTCTTGCTGGTCACTTTTTGCTGCCGCCAAATCCACTGCCACTGCCACTGCCGCTGCGATGGTGGCATGAGGTGTGGCGCAGGTGTAGAAAGCAAATGAGGAGGAAAGGAGCAAGCACCTGCCAGGTAGGGACTGCAGTAGGTGAGGCAGCCAGCTTATTCACGTGTCCTCTGGTGCCATGCTCCTGCCCGAGTCAGCTGACTCGCACAGCAGCACACCACCAAAAGACAAACATCCATATTTTCAGCTGAAAAATGTTGGAGGGGTATGTACTTTAGTTACTATTTTTGGGACATCTCAGCTGGAAATAACTGGGGTAGCTAGTTCTGACTTGAGTTATTTGTAACTTCTAGAACTGATATTAAATTCTTAAAAGGAACATAGAACATAGGGTACTAGGCCTTTCCCTGAGAGGATCAAATGTGAAGAGTCCAACCTGTACACAATATGAAGCTGAAATCTGAGCAGCAGAACCATTTTTCCCCTGCAGAGCTAGGATGGAATCCCATGCACAATATCTGTAGATAAATATGTGTACGAAACACTGTAATGTTTGCTCCATGCACAAAATGGAGAACAGCCTAGATTGCCAAAATGTTTTTTTTAAAAAAAAAAACCAATTATACAGTCATAGAGTACAATAGGAACAAAAGATGTTAATTCTGACAGCAAGCCTCGCTTAATTTCAAATGCTAAGAGAGCCCATTTGTTCTAGTCTAATCAAGCAATTTAATACCTCAATAGGCAACTAATTGTAATTAACAAAGCTACAGCAGAATCCCTACACACTTGCAAATTCAGGTTCCTTTGCCTTTTTGAAGACACTTTGGCAAATATTTTCTCAGGTACGTTTATCTCTCTCTAAATAGCTGAGACAACTAGCAGAGTTGCCTCTTCCATTTAGAGTGGTTAGTTGTAAGATTAGGACCTGGGAGACCAGGGTTCAAATCGCCACTCAGCTATGAAAGTCACAGAGGGACCTTGTTTGCAAATTTGCAGATGTATTTGGCCTCATTCACATATAATTGTACTGTGGGTAGCTTTATTGTACAAATATAAAAGGCAGTGCAAAAATATGCCCACTCTAAATGGGTTCAACTAAACATAAATGTGCTCCAAAGCTATACAGAATATACACTCCAGAATGATGGATATGTTCATGCATAGCAGGCAGTGTGTGATGAAACTGAACTGAAAATAAACAGCACACTCTTATTTCTCCCAACATCTGCAAAGCTAATTTTAAATTTCCGAAATTAAACAGATGTATCAGCATGGAGCTTCCAAGGCCTTGGTGCATACTGATGAGAAAGCATTTCAGTTTCTGAGATCTCGAGGTAAAGATGCATATATTTCTCTACTGGCACTGCACAACAGAAAAAGTCTGGGAAACTGGTGCTTTTACTGTAAGGATATTCACTTAAGAAATTTGTCAGCAATCCAAGCACGATATGGAATTTCCCCTAAACCAGTAGTTTCACATAGAACCTTATGGACTTCCAGACTACTGCATCGTAAGATTAATAATTTCTGTAAAATATGTGTTGCTGGTATACCATGTCTCCTTGCCAGCAACAATTAACAGCTAACAATAAGTGAACCAACAAATATATTGCCAAACACACACACACACACACACAATTCTGTAGGGCAGTGGATAGTAGGCAGGTCATTTACGCCCCCCATTTTGCAATAAGCTCCCCCAACTTGACATAATCCTGACTGGAAAGCACGCATTCTCATTTAAAAACCCATTTTTTACCTTGAACTCTACAAATGGTACCTGGTTTTTGCCTGCTGCTTTTCATTCTGAGACTATAAATCTTTTACTGTCCTTGAATCATTGCAGCCCCTGGATGAAAATGCAATGTTGTGCTGCGAGATAACAATTATTTGGGTTCAGTCCAGAGATGTCAAGCATACTCACATCCAGGTGGAATCAATGGTGCTTAATGGCTAAACTGCCAAATTATCTAAGCACTTATTGTACAGCTGTATACCACTGATTGTAACGATGGCCCCCAATCCACATTCCATACATGCAGCCATTTTGTGCTCTGTTCCGTGAGAGAGAAATTATATCAGACTAAGCTAAGCTAGCATGGCACAGTGGTTAGAGTGTTGGGCTAGGACCTATGAGGCAAGAGTTCAAATCCCCACTAAGCCATGAAGCTCACTGGGTGCCCTTAGGCCAGTCACTCTTTCTTATCAAAACCTACCTCATGGGTTGTTGTGAGGAAAAAACGAATAAGGGGAGACCCATGTCGGCGATCTTTAACTCCTTGGAGGAAGGGTGGGATATAAATGCAAAAGTAAATAAATAATTGGGTCTACTTTGAGTATGATGTGGTTGAATATCACCCTATATAAATAAATGGGAATGTCACATAGTGGAGTGTCTGCAGGGCCGTAGCTACGATGTGGTGAGGTGGGCCCCCACCAGGGGCGCAAACAAAGGGGGGAGGTACAAAACTGGCTTTAAAAAATGCCCATAAATATAAATATTGATTATTGCCTCATAAGAAATGTTGTTAAATAGAGGGTGAATTGAATGGGTGGGGTTGGGGGTTGGAGGAGAGGCGGAAAGAAGAGCTAATTTGTCCATGGCTAGGGGGCACAATCTAGACAGTTCTGCCAGGGGCGCAAGATCACCTAGTTACGGCTCTGAGTGCCCGTTATTTTCCTCATGTAAAAGAGAATGAGAAATTCTGGCAGTTGCATTTCCCTCCCCCTCCCCCAAATGCTCCCTGAAATTAGCTTGGAGGGCGGTCAGGAAACCCCTGGAACAGCACAAGCGAGAGGGAGAGAGGAGAGGATCATTCCTTTTGGCAGGCCTAAAGGCCTTAGTGCATTGTTAATGTCCTCTCAATGATGACTTTTTTTGTTTTAAACTACATTAGTCCCAGTACAGCCAAAGTGTCAGGGAATCAGCTGCCTCTCCCCTTTGGCAATAGATAAGCAGAACGAAGGAAAAGGAGTCTTCTTGCCAGTTAGAAAATTTAATAATCACAGCAAGAGAACAAATCCATTTCCTAGGAACGATGGTGCTCCCAATTAAGGGCTCCACCCACTTCCTCCCTAGTCAACCACATCGCTACCGCGTCTTGTGATCTGAGCTGGTACCCTCTGTGCTTTCTGAGCTCTCTGTGTCCTTGGGGAATGGGGGTGAATGCTGTCCGGAAACTGTGAATTTGTTAACTCTCTCTCTCTTCCAGTGTTTCTTCTCCTAGCTCTTCCCGATCCAGTATTTCCGAGCTTCTGCCTTCTGAACTATGTCCCTCTGCAAACCACTGGTCCAAATCTATACTGTCCTTCTGCTCCTGGGAAGATTGTCTATTAAGAAGAAAGTTCCATGGAATTTGATGCGGTTAACTTCCAGGTCAGTGTATACAGAACTTCAGCCAAAATGTTGCGAGAAATCAACAGGATCTACTAATACTTGACTTTTACTGGATTGTACCCATTTTATTTAACACATACATCAGGAATATTTTAAAAAATAATAAGGCCATCAGACTACAAAAAGAAAGATGCTCAGATTCAGTTATACCACCCACTTCTACTACCATGTCAGAAACACTGTTGGAACTAAAAGTCATCCAAGTCTTCAGAAATTCTCTCTCGGATGCTATCACACGGATTCAGTATTGATGAGGCTGCTTATGCACACCACGGGAGCAAGTCCGTTAGCAGTGATAACATTCAGTACAGTACCTAAGACAGAAAACCCCTGCAATCTTTACCTTTCCTGCTGAGCTGCGGAGCAAGTGAAATATTCGTAGCTAATTTAGAACGTGTCTGTCATCAAAACAAATGTAAAAAATGCAAACAACGGCAACTTTATTAGCACTTACTGATCCCAGGGGTGATAAATACGTTTGTTTACTTATATGTGCTAGCAAAGCTGATAGTAAGAGAGGCACTGATCAGGCTGCTAAGTAGATAAAACTCGCATTAAAAAAAAAATGAAAGCATAATTTCAGGAAATTGTTAGAATTCAGACACTGCAAATTTTGTAGTGCTCAAGGCCATACTGGCACCTTACCAAGAGACTCAGGGTCACATTTAATTTGCATGGACATTTACATAAATTTTCTGCATGTCCATGCAAATTAAATCACACCGTAAAATACACAGGCATAAACATAGTTTTGAGCAGGGAGCAGGGCCCATTTTCTCCAAGCTTGCTCTCCTGCAAATAACTAGCGATCAAGTTTATTTTGCAGACTGAATTTAAAATGTGGCTTTAACCATTGGGCAGTTGGTATCCAGCAACACACACAGTTGTAACTAAGAATCATATGAGCGCATGTCAGCCCAGATCAATCCATGTGCCTGACACACTAAAATGTTTGAATGAGTTTTACAAGACACCTTAGGCATGTGGCGTGAACACCGCTCATCTTTTCTTCACCTGGTTTTTGAGTCAGAAGGGCAAGGCCTTTTTTCGTGAAGCAATTATTGCAGATCATTTGGGACTGTGTTTTTCCTTTTCTTTTCTATCATGGCTAAAGGAGTGAGATGGGAAATGGCAGAGGATCCATATTTGTACACTGGAAGGTCTCATTTGTGTCCTGGGCACATGGGTAGAATCCAACAGGCATTGCTCTGCTGACCAAAGACATCTTGAAGGAGGATTTATAAAAAAAAGATTTGTCCAACCTCTGGAAACCCCCATACACCATTCCAAGTGGTGTTGGGGTGGGACTTTTAGTGCAAGGAAGAACTTACAAAAATTGCTGCCCTCCCAATTCCATTGATGTATGACTCCCATTAGCTAAGTGACAACAACCATTTTATCCTCGCTAAAAATGCACACACTATATACTTAAAACACACACACACCAGTCCTATAGGTAAAGATAAAGGGACCCCAGACCATTAGGTCCAGTTGTGGCCGACTCTGGGGTTGCAGCATTCATCTCGCTTTATTGGCCGAGGGAGCCGGCGTACAGCTTCCAGGTCATGTGACCAGCATGACTAAGCCACTTCTGGGGACCAGAGCAGCGCACGGAAATGCCGTTTACCTTCCCGCCAGAGTGGTACCTATTTATCTACTTGCACTTTGACGTGCTTTCGAACTGCTAGGTGGGCAGGAGCTGGGACCGAACAACAGGAGCTCATCCCGTCATGGGGATTCGAACCGCCAACCTTCTGATCGGCAAGTCCTAGGCTCTGTGGTTTAACCCACAGCGCCATCCGCATCTCCTCACCAGTCCTATAGTTTGAATCAAAAGAATGAAGCTTTGGTTCTAAGTGAGAAATTTATCGTTCTTTATTGAATCCCAGTATAATTCAATTACCCCCTAAACAAACAAACAAAAAAACCCCAATCAGGATATGAAATAATATATTTAAAATATTATATGACTTTGTTGCAATTTGGATTGGTCCAAAGTCTCTGGTTAATCTGGCTCATGGAAATAGTCAAGGCACCATAACTGCAGTTTCTCAGTTGTTTCCTACATTGTCACTGATATATGGTGCAAAAGCAACCAGCAGTGGAAATACTGTCCCAGTTCAGACATCACACTAAAACACAGTTTAGCATGCTAAGAGTTAGCTGCATTGGGAATTAAATATTTTGTGTGCGTGCATGTGGCTTTGTGTATGTGTGTGTACACACACACACACACACACAGAGAGAGAGAGAGAGAGAGAGAGAGAGAGAGAGAGAGAGAGAGAGAGAGATGGAATTGTTGCTGTGCCCCCTCCCCTGATTATGCCATCAGAAGGCATTGGTATCATGTAACTGTTTGTTGGATATGCAAATCCCTCCCATCAGCTTCCTGAAATATGCTCAGGTTAAAATTTATAGATCAAAATAAAACTGAAGGATCTTACAGCTGGTAATAAATTGCTCTATGTTCTCTCATTCTGAGTTCCTGCCCTCCCACAGCAACATAAACACTTACAGTCATCCATTTTACTACACCCAATGCATTATCTACCACATTTATTTTTTAAAAATGTTAGCGGCTGCATTTTTATTTTTATTTTTATTCTAGTACTGTTACCCCTGTATGGCATTTCTAATACCACTGTATCAGACAGTTCAATAATAATTCAAGTTATATAAATAAGAAGCTATGAAAATTAAACTTGAAGCTTATGACTTGAAACGAAATTATTGCAAGAATGGAATCACTTCTAATTTTGCAGCAGAAATTCCCTGGCTTTTCCGCTGCCTCTGTGAGTCTCTCCAAATATGTTCTGAAGGTTTAGTAGATGGGGAGAGAGCAGGGGAGAGAAAGATGAAGTTCTATTGTGTGTTTTCTTTGGATAAACCCTGTGTTTAAGATCATGGATAATTAAAATAATAATAATAATAATTTTATTATTTATACCCGACCAATCAGGCTGGCTTTCCCCAGCCACTCTGGGCAGCTCCCAACAGAACACTAAAAACAGAATAAAGCTTCAAACTATAAACAGCAGCAGTTTACAAGTTGAACAAGAACATTTAAAACACTGCATCATATTGATGTCTCTTCCTTACACCAAACTAACAGGAGGCTGTACAACATGGTCTTTAACCTAAATGGTTAACACTGAAAAATCACAACCTATAAAACTGACAATTAATTATGTCAGTAAGTGACAAAACTGGAACAATAACTTTTTGGTTGTTGTTTTCTTTAACAACATGGATTTTTATTTTTTTAAAAAAGTTAAGAAAGCAGACCACAAAAAGAAGATCACTAGATCACTAATTTTGGGGGAAAGGAACTCATTTATTTATCATTTAACCATTTATTATTTACTATTCAATATACTTATTTATAGGGACGCGGGTGGCACTGTGGATAAAAGCCTCAGCGCCTAGGACTTGCCGATCGTCAGGTCGGTGGTTCGAATCCCCACGGCGGGGTGCGCTCCTGTTGCTCGGTCCCAGCGCCTGCCAACCTAGCAGTTCGAAAGCACCCCCAGGTGCAAGTAGATAAATAGGGACCGCTTACTGGCGGGAAGGTAAACGGCATTTCCGTGTGCTGCGCTGGCTCGCCAGATGCAGCTTGTCACACTGGCCACATGACCCGGAAGTGTCTTCGGACAGCGCTGGCCCCCGGCCTCTTAAGTGAGATGGGCGCGCAACCCCAGAGTCGGACACGACTGGCCCGTACGGGCAGGGGTACCTTTACCTTTTATACTTATTTATATTGATTGGTTTTTCCTCTGTGTTTTAAGCTGGTTTAATAGAATTGTAGAGTTGGAAGGTACAATCTCAGCACATGGTCCCACATTCAATCTGAAACCATACAGGACCCTGCTTAACTTTGCAGATATGCTAGCACCAACACATTAAAACAATACAAAAACTATTAAAATAAATGAATAAACAGCAAAAACAGCAAGGTTTATAGTCCTTGGTAAGCTTGTGGCTTAATAACAAGCTCACTGTCTATTGAGAGAGTTTTAAACTATGGAAGCAAATCACAGGGAAAAAATGCACCTGAATTTGATTGGAATCGGACTAGAATCTGATCAGAAGCACTGAAGAGGTAAATCAGAATCCGTAAGAGAGAATCCATAGTACCATAACATCTTTATCTCTTTTTTTTAAAAAAAGCTGCAATTCCCTGCTTGCTGCACTTGCTGAATAAGCCTGAACATAATCATGATCTCCCAAATTTCATCAATCCACTGTAGTTTAGGAGGTTGCTTGGGAGAACTCCAATTACATGCTATACATGATTTTGATGCTGTATATAATTGCTTAAGAGGGTCTTTATGTAGGAATCCAGGGTCGTTAGGTTCAAAATGATGAAGCCGCACATTTTTTCAGAGTTACCTACTAACTAATGTGGAGAAATTCGTAGCGGCAGTAATCAGCAAATATGCTCCAGAACTCCCAACTAAAAGCTGGTATATAGTAAAACAAATACAACAGCAATCACAGTAACAATTCTTCAACTCCTCAGTGCTGGTTATATTCAGGTAGCCAGTGCTCAAGCGCTGTAAAGAGCACTTCCAAACTGCCACAATTTTCGGGTGGGATCCAATCGCATACTGGCAAATTCAGGTCACGCTATTAAAGTTGATTCAGAGCTCCTGTGCAATGTTATCTACTTCCCTGGAAAATCAGACTTTTAGCAAAAAGAAAATTGATGGGGAAATGCCCTGGACAAGGTGTGGGATAATATTTGCTTGACACATCATTATATAAGCATTCCACAGACAAATAAGGCTAAATAAATGGAGCCAGCATCGATTAAACTCCCAACAAAGTTGCTGCAAAGAAAGTAGGAATAACACTCAAAAATCAGGAAGCTACCAAAAACAAGGCCTGTCTTTTCCTGAAGGATTTTTTTCCTCCTCATTATCTAGATTTCCCCCCAAAACTTTGGTTTTGCTCTTATTTAAATCCTGCTACTTGTCCGAACTCCTGAATCAGTTCCAGTGCTTTCAGTGCACTGGAATCTGGATCTTGTAACGTTAACACCAAATCGTCAGCAAAGGCTTTTAACTTATATTGTTTGGATCCTACTGTTATACATTTAACCTCTTCCTCATTCCTTAGCATGTTTACCAAAACCTCCAGAACAGAAATAAAAAGCAGAGGGGGAATTGTTATGAAAATTAGGCATCCTAAGAAGTAAGTGTTTTTTTTTTTTTTGAGTTTAGTTTCTTTTTGTATTGAAATGTGGGGTTTTTTGTTTGTTTTTGTCAGGAGAAAAAAATCAGGAAGCTACCAAGGAACCAGGTGTAATCCTCAAAAGTTCAACAGAGCCTACAACCCAAGAAAAGCTTTTCACAAAACTCAAGCACAGCAATTCACAGCTTTCTCATGAAACTATAAAACAGCAGCTAATCATCTCTCTTGCTCATCTCTCACATAGGAAGTTGACTTAAACCAAGTCAAAACACCAATCCATCTAGCCTAGTAATGTCAGTTGCTTTTCCACGCTTCAGACTGGAGTTTCTCCCAGCCCTACGTAGAGATGCCAAAGATTAAATTGGCCTTCTACTTGCAAATCAGATGCTTTATAGTCAACCATGTTTCTTCCTTTCAGACCACCCTCCTTCATTCTGAGTCAGCATTAAGGTTGCATGGAGCTCCCAATCCTGCTTTCCTTTCCCATAACCTCACGAGCACATTTTTAAAAAGGACACTTCTTAGGACAATGCATGCCATGAAACAGGACTCTCTTTGAGATAACAAACAACATCCTTCAGTGTTGACTAGACACAAGGGGAGGAACAGATCTTTGGTGCAGTTGGTATTGCCCCCAATCCAATAGTGGAGGCTCTATTTCCCTCTGAATCCATTGCATGTGTAAACTATATATAATTAAAAAACACAGCTGCCTCCAAGGATGTCCTGAAAGGCAAACATGGAATGGAAAGAAAAGCGAATAAGCTATTTGGAGGATGGAATTGGGCCTCATACGTTGTCCTTGCAAGGGGTAGATGATCAGAGTTCTATGCTCAAAATGATCTATTTTATTTTGCATTCATCTAAATGTGGAGAAGTCAGCAAATACCGATTTCAACTGTGATAGCATTTCTACAGTGGCACATTTTCACCCAAATATGTAGCAGATTAAAAGAGGATTCCTATTAACAGTAAAACGAATTCCCGTCTTCAATTGTTCACTTGGTATTAAAATTTATCACACGGCATTGGACGTTATTCAGTTCAGTCTGAGAACACAGCAACGGTTTGTCACAACAGCATAGTGGATGATAGCCAAGAATAAGATGTGGTAAAGCTTTGAGTGCTTTGCAAGCTTTGCTAACTGTCTTGGGACTTATTTATTTTTTTGTTCTTTTCTTCAGTTTCCTAGTGTTGACATTATACTGTTTCTTTCCGACAGTTCAACAAAGGAGATATACTTTATCTTTGTTTGAACTATCTTGGAAAATGTAACACCTATTCTTAGTTTAACATAAAAGAAAATAGCTACATTCTTTGTAAACTAAATAATAATTGATGACTTTGATCAAGTCAGGTGCATCCTTTGAGAAGGACATAATCATCCATCATCGTGATTATGAGAAAAAGAGAGAAATACCACAGATTCACAAAGTGCATCTTTTTATATTCCTAGTTTCCCCTACCTAGAATGAAGTTTTGCAGAAGGTGGCCATGCTCCCCTGACGTTGTTGTTGTTGTTGTTTACCCATCCTTCACCATAAGTTCCCAGGTTGCAACAATTTAACATGCAACATTAAAAACAGTTTTAAAACTTCCAATTCAAAAATACAACCACAAAAATAGGGTGGTTTCTGAAAATGTATATCTCAGGTGATAAAGGCCAGCGTAAAGAGCTGTATCTTCAGCATTTGCTGAAAAACACATTATGAAGTTGCTAAACACACCTGTGTGAGAAGGGAGTTCCACAAATTAGGGGCTGCCAGAGATAATGCCCTCTTCTGAGGACAGTGAAACTATCAAGAGGGTCTCATCTGCTTATCTTAACACCCATGAGAGTCTTTAGGGAAGGAGGTGAGCTCTCAGATATTTGGGGCCTAAGTCATTTAGGACTTTAAACACTAGCACTGACACCTTGAATTGGGCCCAAAAACCAAGTGGCAACCAATGTAACTGTTTTAGAACCGGGATTGTGCGAGTTTTAAAGGCAAATAATTTGGCCGCTGCATTTTGGACTAGTTGATGTTTCCAAGTTGACTTCAAGGGCCCTCTACGATAATAATCCAATATGGAAGTTAGAAGAGCATGGAGTACAGTGGCCAAGTCATTTGTGTCCAGAAGGGGATGCAACTGGCAAACCAGCCAGAGCTGTATAAAGGCAGTCCTAGCCACTGAGACCAGCTGAGCCTTCTGTGGAATTGCTCCTTCCAGGAGAGTACAATCAAGTCTACAACAGGTCATCTCTCCACCTCCCAGGCATGAGAATTTGTGTCACACAACCACTCTGTCTTTTCAGGACTCAGTCTCAATTTATTGACCCCTATCCAGCCAATCACCTTCTCCAAGCATCAGTCTAACCTCTCCTGATTCAGATGGAACAGAGAAACACAGCTGGGTGCCAGCTACACATTGATGACACTTCACTCAAAATCATCTGATGACAGCTCCCAGCAGCTTTGTATAGATGTTAAGTAGCATGGCGGGCAAGATGGAATCCTGCACAAAACGTGCTGAAAGGCTGGCTTAATTGCCTCTTGACGACCCAGTCCACCACTGCTTTCTGTACCAGCAAAATCACTCCAACTTTCATCAAGGGCAGCCCCACATATTGAGTATCCTTCCCACACCAGTTGCCCACACCGATTGAGTATCTGTCAGGGGTTCAGGAGCAGAGGCAAGGGCAAGGGAGGAAACAGAGAGCGAAGGGGAGGAGGCAGAAGAAAAGATGAGCGATGACGACGACCCGAGATCTCCGAGCCTTTCCAGTGAATCGGAGGATTCACAGAAAGGAGCACCAGTGGCCAGGGCAAGGGGGGAGTTTAGGGGGGCACCCCAGGAAGATAGAGCCAGAGGGGACTCAGAGGAGAGCAGTTGGAGATCGGGACCAGCGTCACCGCCAGAGAACAGAGAAGAGGAAGGGAGCCAGGGGGCAAGCGCTGGCAGCTCACAACAGGAGGGAGGGCACGAGTCAGGAGTGGCCACACCTCCATCTGGGAGCGAAGAGACGGTTAGACGGAAGGTGGAAGGTTGGGCGCGCGCGCCAAGTTCAAATGCACAGGAAGGCGACGCAGTAGGCAGCCCGGAAAGGGAGCCGGGTCCTAAAGCCCGGCGCAAGGAGACAGGAGGGTCCGGGGGGTCAGCGTCAGAAGAATCCCGGAAGGAAGAGACCCAGGGGGGCAGAGGGACCCAGAGAAGAACAGTCAGGCGGAAAAGGTGGAGCAGGGCTAGGATATTAAGTTGGTGTACGAGGGGCGGAGATTCAGACGGAGCTTCGCCGGTCTAGCTACTAGACGTAGAGTTGCACGCAGCAGCTTGAGAATGGAAACTGTAACTCAATAAAGACTTTTACTTAATGACCGTTGGCTAGCGTGATCCTCTGTGAGCTGGGATCTGGAAGCAACCCTGACAGTAAGCTCCGTCTCAAGAATTGTGGGCATCTACAGCCTCGAGGAGAGGAGAGAAGCAGGTGCCTACTAGCGAGCTCACGAACGGCAGCCGACATGACGGCTGAACAGCAGATAGCGGAACTCAGAGAAGCAGTGTCACAGCTGAATGCCGAGGCTCTCGCATCCAGGAAGAGAGAGGAGGACGCAGCTGCCGCCTACAGGGATCTCCAGGTCAGGTTGGAAGTGCTTACGAAGCAAGGGCAACAGACACCCAAACCAGAGGGGATTGGGTTGGGGAGACGCACAGGCGGTCTGGTCTCTCACTTCGATGGGAACCTGCAACAGTATCCCAATTTTAAAGCAGACGTACTGTGTGCACTGCAACTGCTGAGTAAAGATTTTAGAGATGAGCAAGAGAAAGTGGGATTCATCATGTCTTATTTGCATGGGGATGCCAGAGCATGGCTGCGCAATTTGTGGAGGGATAACGATCCGGCGCTCCAAAATGCGAATGCCTTTATTAAAGCGATGGATGCGTGTTTTTTATCAAGCATTGACGTGGATCTTGCTAGGCAACAGATTCATGGACTGAAACAGGGAAGGGCCAGCGTACGGCAGTACCATGCCCGCTTTTTCGCCTTGGCCAGTGCCCTAGAATGGGACAGAGATTCGACTCCTGTAAGAGACCTGTTCTGGGAGGGATTACACAGCTCTGTGAAAGATGAAATTGCGAGGGGGGAGAGACCCCGAACCACCCAGGAGGTCGTGCAGAGGGCGCTGGCAGTGGGGGTGCGGCTGGAAGGACGTCCGTGGAGCAGGGACGAAGGGCGTGGAGGGCGCGAAACAGCCAGGGGCTCCTCCTTCTTTCCCAGAGAAGCAGCGCGTACGCAATCCACGCCTCCGCCAGGAGGAGGAGCTGAACCTATGGAGGTTGGAGGTGCCAGGGCTCAGTCAGCAACCAGAGCCCTAGCACCAGCAGCAGTGAAAGCGAAGCCTCCTAGAGGGAACAGGAAGTGTTACGTCTGTGAGGAGCCAGGGCATATGGCGAAAGAGTGTCCCCAGAGGCTCAACAAGCTCACTGCAGCCTCAGCAATGGTGACTGCAGCAACGCAGCAAGGAGGACCACAGCAGGGAAACGACGCAGTCTGGCTGGAGGAAGAGGCACTGGGGCCCAGCCAGACGTGTTAATGATGCAGTCCCCAGAGATTTTACAGCCCGTGAACCCCCTCCCGCCCAAACCAGTGGTGAGGCTCACCGCATCGCTCCAGCTGCCCAATGGCATCACCATGGACGTGCCAATCACCATTGACTCAGGCAGCAATGCGGACTTTATAGGGCAGGACTTTGTCAACAAGCATGCTATACAGTTGCTGCCGGCCACACTGCCCCTGCAGGTTGTCACGGTGGACGGCAGGGAGCTGCTAGGGGGGCAAGTGGTGCAGCAAACGCCACCAATGGTGATGCGACTTGGGAATCACAAAGAAGTCATAAGCTTCAACGTCACTCAATTATCGGACACGCCCATTGTGTTGGGCATGAGTTGGCTGGACAAGCACAGCCCAACGCTGGCTTGGTACCAGAGGCAGCTGACCTTCGGCTCTTCTTTTTGTGCTGAACACTGCATCGTGCCCAGGCAGGAAGGAGAGGAAGAGGAGTCACAGCTGCTGCTAGGCACGCTGCAAGCGATTCCCCACAAGTACGCAGAATTTTTGGAAGTTTTCTGCGAGAAGGAGGCAGACCGGCTACCACCTCACAGGCCATATGACTGCAAGATTGACCTGCTGCCAGGAGCGGCGCTGCCTAAGGGGAGACTGTATTCCATGTCAGAGGACGAACTGCAAGAACTCAAGGAGTTCATAGATCATAATTTGGAGCGCGGTTTCATCCGGGAGTCCAAGGCAGCGGGAGGCAGTCCGGTGTTCTTCGTTAAGAAGCGGGATACGCCCCAAAAGAGACTTGTAGTGGATTACAGGATCTTGAACAGTGTGACTAAGCCATCGGACTTCCCCATGCCCCGAATTGACGACCTCCTCGCAAAGGTGCGGAAGGGCAGAGTGTTCACCAAGTTGGACCTGCGAGGGGCGTACAACCTCATTCGCATGCGGGAGGGAGATGAGTGGAAAACAGCCATGTTCACGCCACTGGGGACCTACGAATATAGAGTTATGCCGTTTGGATTGCAAAATGGCGCCCACGTTTTTCAAGCATTCATGCATCACGTGTTGGCGGGACTTCTCTACAAGACGTGCGTCTGTTTCTTAGATGACATCCTGATCTTTTCGGAGTCGCAACAGGAGCATGACAAACACGTCAAGGAAGTGCTGAACAGGCTAAAGCAACATAGGCTCTACGCCAAGCTGGAGAAGTGCCAATTTGACGTGACGGAGGTGGATTTTCTGGGCTACAAGCTGTCTGACAAGGGGCTCGCCATGGACAGCGCCAAGGTTCGAGCGGTGTTGGATTGGAAGAGCCCACGCAACCGGAAGGAGGTCCAACGGTTTGTCGGCTTTGCGAACTTCTATCGCAAGTTTATCAAGGGCTTCGCTATGCAGACGGCGGCCATCACTGACACGCTTAGCTCCAAGAAAAAGAAGTTCATTTGGACAGAGCAGGCGGAACAGTCCTTTCAGGCACTCAAGCGTCTCTTCGCGTCGGAAGAGCAGCTGCTTCACGTCAACCCCAGCAAGCCGATGAGGGTGGAGACAGACGCCTCGGACAGAGCCGTGGGGGCGGTCCTGCTGCAGAAAGACCCGCAAGGGGGGTGGCGACCGGGAGCGTTTTACTCCAGGAAGCTCAGCAAGTCCGAGCAGAACTACACCATATGGGACAGGGAGTTGCTGGCCATTCATGCAGCGTTCAAGGCGTGGAGGCACTTTCTGATCGGCGCCAAGCACACGGTGCAGGTTTGCACGGACCACAAGAACCTAGAGCACTGGCGCACGGCACAGTTCCTGAACCAGAGGCAGATACGTTGGGCTGAGTTCTTTGCGAACTTCGACTTCCGAATAGAGTATGTCCCGGGGGACACCAACATCATGGCGGACGCTCTCTCTCGTAAGCCACAGTATCTGGAGGACGCAACGCCAGCGGCCGCCATGCACATCTTCGCACCAACAGTGTGGGCGTGCGCCGCGGCAACCGTGGACCTGGAGGCGGTGCGACGAGCGTTGCAGGGGGACTCCTTCGCACAAGCAAAGATGGCAGAGGTGCAAAGGGGCAAGGCAGCGGCCGACGGTTTCCAGCTAAGAGATGGATTGCTCATCCGTAAAGGGGCCATCTACGTGCCGGGAGACGAACTTCGCGCCAAGGTGCTGCAGCAGCTGCACGACGCGCCCACGGCTGGGCACTTCGGCAAGGAGAAGACGGTGGAATTAGTCGCCAGGGATTTCTGGTGGCCTGGAATGAGAGGGGAGGTCGCGGACTACGTGGCGAGGTGTGACACCTGCCAGAGGGCGAAGCCAGTGCATAGACCGCCGGCCGGACTGTTGGAACCGCTGCAAACTCCGGTCGAACCTTGGGAGAGAGTGGCCCTGGACTTTGTCACGGATCTGCCCAGCTCGAGGGGCAAGACGGAAGTGCTGGTGGTGGTGGACCTGTTTTCCAAGATGGCACATTTCATTCCGTGTGCGAAGGTGACCACGGCGGAGCAAACCGCCAAACTGTTCATAGACCACGTGTTCAAGGTTCACGGTCTGCCACGGTCTATTCTGTCCGACCGGGGGCGGCAGTTCATCTCGAATTTCTGGCAGAAGCTGATGGGCTTCCTGAACGTCAAGATCAACCTGGCGTCGGCGAGACACCCGCAGACCAACGGGCAAGCCGAGCGGGTCAATGCCATCATGCAGCAGTACTTGAGGTGTTATGCAAATCAACAGCCTGCGACGTGGGTGGATTACCTGCCGCTCGCCGAGTTCGCCTACAACAACACGAAGCACGTGTCCACGGGGATCACGCCGTTCTTCGCCAACAACGGGAGGCACCCCAGAACTTTTCCGGGACTGGAAAGGCTGGGGGAGGGGGAGCCGCAGACGGCAGATGCGTTCGCGTCGGAGCTGCAGGAAGTCCACGATCAGCTGAGGCGCCACCTGGAGCTGGCCAAGCACGCATACAAGGTACAAGCGGACAAAAGTAGAAGGGTTGGCGAAGAGCTCCACGTGGGAGACTGGGTCTGGTTAGCAGCCCACGCAGTGCCGGCCAGGTCGTTGGCCAAGAAGAAACTAGGGCATAAGCAACTGGGGCCCTATCAAGTCGAAGAGCAGATCAACCCGGTGGCCTTCAGGCTGGCGCTTCCGGAGGGTTCCAGAATGCATCCGGTGTTCCACAGATCGGTGCTCACTCCCTACAAGGCACCGCACAGGTTTCAGGAACCCGGAACGGCGCCGAGTCCGGTCAGAGACAGAACAGGGCGCGCAGGAGGGGCACAGAAGGAGCGCATCAACGAAGTCACAGAGATTTTGGATTCCAGATGGGGGGAAGAAGGGGTAGAATACTTTCTCGCCAAGGAGGGCACCCCGGCCAGTGCGAACAGCTGGGTGCCGGGCTACGCCTTGGACGAACCTCTGCTCAAAGACGAGTTTCATGCCCTCTTCCAACATAGACCAATGCCAGCAGACTTTTTCGACGACTGGCTTTTCACGCCCACGCTTTCGGCCAGCACGTTCCGGGGGTTCGACTCGGACGAGGACCCGACACGAGACGTCCGTTCCCCGGAGGGGTCACCCTCGGGATCTGCCTCAGAACCCTCGTATTGGTGGGACGACAGACCAGAGGAGCAGTGGCGCAGGAAGTGGCAAGAAGGTCCAGGAGGAAGTGAGGGAGAGACGGACATGGACGTTTTCGGGGACGACCCTGGTTTCGAGCACGGCGGCACAGAGATGGAAGCAGAGGTGACCGTCGTCGACGAGAGCAGGGAGGAAGAACCGGAAGACTTCGGAAGGAGGCCCGCTACGGGAAGCGAACGGTACCCGACATTCGTCCCCTTGACACAGCAGCACCCAACTCCAGCACCGGAAGGAGGGGAAGGGGGAGTGGGGGGCTTCGAGGGGGGGATGGATGTCAGGGGTTCAGGAGCAGAGGCAAGGGCAAGGGAGGAAACAGAGAGCGAAGGGGAGGAGGCAGAAGAAAAGATGAGCGATGACGACGACCCGAGATCTCCGAGCCTTTCCAGTGAATCGGAGGATTCACAGAAAGGAGCACCAGTGGCCAGGGCAAGGGGGGAGTTTAGGGGGGCACCCCAGGAAGATAGAGCCAGAGGGGACTCAGAGGAGAGCAGTTGGAGATCGGGACCAGCGTCACCGCCAGAGAACAGAGAAGAGGAAGGGAGCCAGGGGGCAAGCGCTGGCAGCTCACAACAGGAGGGAGGGCACGAGTCAGGAGTGGCCACACCTCCATCTGGGAGCGAAGAGACGGTTAGACGGAAGGTGGAAGGTTGGGCGCGCGCGCCAAGTTCAAATGCACAGGAAGGCGACGCAGTAGGCAGCCCGGAAAGGGAGCCGGGTCCTAAAGCCCGGCGCAAGGAGACAGGAGGGTCCGGGGGGTCAGCGTCAGAAGAATCCCGGAAGGAAGAGACCCAGGGGGGCAGAGGGACCCAGAGAAGAACAGTCAGGCGGAAAAGGTGGAGCAGGGCTAGGATATTAAGTTGGTGTACGAGGGGCGGAGATTCAGACGGAGCTTCGCCGGTCTAGCTACTAGACGTAGAGTTGCACGCAGCAGCTTGAGAATGGAAACTGTAACTCAATAAAGACTTTTACTTAATGACCGTTGGCTAGCGTGATCCTCTGTGAGCTGGGATCTGGAAGCAACCCTGACAGTATCCTTCCTTTGAAATTACAAAATAGTCTCCATGGACTGATTCTGACAAGCATAGTTGCGCCCTTCTCAGCAGATGGCCTTTGTGAATGGCATTACAGAGATACTCATCTTGCAGGTTCAGGTTCAGACCTAAGGGAAACCAAGGTCCCAGTGACGTTAGGATTTCCCATTGCTCCTTGGCCAAGAGACTGGTTAGCCACCATTTTAAAAACAATGATTGATTTGTATTTGATTTTAAAGTTTTTTACTGCATTCAATTTCAACCTACTTATCCACATCCAATCCTTTACCAAAACCAGTCACTGCTATAACACAGAGGCTGTAGGATTCGCAACTTGTTATCATGTTTTAAAATTCCATTTACATGCTTATATCTCCAAACTGAGTAAGTTGTGGATGCTCAACTGAAAAACTATTTTTCATTATTATGCCTTTCCGAATTCTTCCAATACAGAACATCCTCTTATAGAGTTTTCTCCCCTTGAGTCTGGAATATACTTTGGCATTCTTTTCAAAATATATATGCATGTACATTCAATTTTGTTTAACAAAGCTTTGAGAGCTTGAGGATAATTACCCATTGTTATCCATTTACACTGAAGTTGCGCTTCTTTTTCAGAATGGTTCAGACACAATGCTAACAATATTTTAGCATTATGAAAATGAGCTGCAGAGACTGTTGGCCTCATACACTTGCTCTTCCTTCTTCAGAGAAGTTTTTGCTTCCATTTTAGAATTAACTGTTGCTTTTCATGTTTCCAAATTGTATCAAACTGTATTTAAGCTTAACTATGCTTTGTAGAGGGACACGGGTGGCGCTGTGGGTAAAACCTCAGTGCCTAGGACTTGCTGATCGTAAGGTCGGCGGTTCGAATCCCCGCGGCGGGGTGAGCTCCCGTCGTTCGGTCCCAGCTCCTGCCCACCTAGCAGTTCGAAAGCACGTCAAGTGCAAATAGATAAATAGGTACAGCTTTATAGCGGGAAGGTAAAGGCGTTTCCGTGTGTGGCACTGGTGCTGGCTCGCCAGTTGCAGCTTTGTCACGCTGGCCACGTGACCCGGAAGTGTCTTCGGACAGCGCTGGCCCCCGGCCTCTTGAGCGAGATGAGCGCGCAACCCTAGAGTCAGTCACGATTGGCCCGTACGGGCAGGGGTACCTTTACCTTTACCTTTATGCTTTGTAGAAACAGACCAAACCATAGTTTATTAAAATGGCTGGTTTCTACTATTCATAAATTAAGATTAAACAGAGTTTGAGAAAACATGTGAAAGTGCAGTTAAACTAAAACAAAGAAGTGAATCTTCAAGCTGCATTGGAGGAATAGAGAATACTTAAGTCTAAGGTTCAGTATTACATCTGAATGCAGGCATTGCATCTAAGTTATTAATTATCCCAGTTGGATGTGTGTCAAAAAAGTTGGAGAAAAACATAAAGGCAACCTCTGATATAAGAATCATTATGATAACTTAGATTTATTTCTGAACAGGTATTGGGGTGATTTGGTACTGAATAAAATTGACATTGAATAAATGTCTTTGAAGAACAAGAGTTGTATCCAATGTTGGTCCTACTCAGAGTAGATCCACTGATGTTAATGAACATGACGAATGTAAGTTCATTGATTTCAGTTTGTCTACTCTGACTAGAACTTAGTTGGATACAACTGTAAATATTTTTTGAAAAGGATTCTCAGACTTGTAGTTGAAATTCTAGATGAGCTAGACTTATGGACTCTTGAACTATAATGAATGACAGAAATAGGTAAGTCAGGCGTCATGCAATGAAGGGCTTTAGAATCTGTGATTTTTGTTTAAAGAAAAATCTATTTCATTTCATTTTTTTACATGTTATGTGTGTTTTAATTTGGCTGTTACAATAAGAAGTACTGAATCTGATGATTTTGTGTTTTCCTATTCCATATGGCCATGAGAAAAAATATTACTTGGTGCTTCCTCTAATTCATTTTGATTCTACATTCAATATATTTCATTGAGCCCTATGCCAATCCTTAACTGTAGCAGTGCCTGTCGGGAGATTAGGGATGTTTTGTGCCCTTTGTCCCCATATACTTACAGCAGAATTAGAAAACCATTTTCTTGCACAGTGTGTGGATGTTTGCAAATACCTCTGTAGCTAGAGCCATCTGGAATTGGGTAGCTAAAGGGGTCTAGTGTGAGACAAAATCGACAACCACCATGCCTTTAGCAAGCAAACAAAATAATTATATGTTTCAATCATTAAACAAAAAATATATTCTGATGCAAATATTGAAAATTAGCCTACACAGGACTATGTAAAAAAATATGACCTGAAAATCAGCAGCACTACAGTCCCAACAGGCTATTTGATGGGTTTGTATAAGCCTTTCCTTCAAGTGCAAGCTGTTTTACTGACCTCTGATTTAGCAGTAGGATTTGTTGCTCTGATGAAATAATGGCGCACACATGCACAAGCACCCAGCCGCTGGAAGAATTCAAGAGACTAAGCTGCAACTGTGGCCACAGATAAAGTTGATAATAGCCTGTTGAAGTTCCTGAGTCACTGTACCATTTTGTTCAGTTGAGCTTCCTTAGCTCTGCAAAGACGAAGCATCGCCACTTTTGCAAGCTCCTAGTTCACTTTGCCTGCCCCCATCTTGTGCATCCATCCTGCAGCAGAGACAGACTCACGTTTTGTTAACATACTTGTTATTAAATTTCTAGACTGCTCTTTCTCCTAAAGGAGTCCAAGGCAAAGCCATTTATCTCCACCAACGTTCTTTGCAGTTTGTTCACCCTCCTCGGACTAACCCTTGGATAAATTCAGGCCAGGCCACAATTCCTTTAACTGCTCTCTCTGACTTTAACTTGATCTGCAAACAAAACCTGGATACCTAGACCTGATCCTACCAAGATTACAATGCCTCACACATGGTGCCGTCATACCAGCTCTCACCAAACTCCCATTTCTGAAGCCTTATCAGCACAATTCATAGGTGTTCATCTATTAAGCTTCTTCAGGAACCTCAACATTCTTCTTAACACTACAATAACCTTGAAATTCTGTCCCCGAAAAAGACCCGTTTCTGTACAAATTTAGGATACAGTTCACCTCATCATCGACCCACACATGCCTTTTATCTCTCTACCTGAATGTGCATTAAAATCAATTTTGACTTTCTAAGAAAATGAAGGAATTATTCATTTCTGTCATGGAATATTAATTTGTCTGCTGTAACGCTACAGGTAGACTGGCACATACAGGTGAGCAAATGATCAATGATCAACATCCTTTCTTTGAGTCTGCACACAGGAGTCTTAGCCTTGAGGTGACAAGGTCAATAAACCAATTCCACCAGTGTAAGAGCTGTCCCTGGAATTATAAATCAAGCAACTTCAGATATACAACATTAATTGTTTATGCCATGACACAAAACACATTTGCATGAGTTTCAAAGTTCTTGCCTGTTTGCTAAGGATGTTTCTCTAGCGTTCATGTAAAATGGAAATTGAACTCTCTTTACAAAACAGGAGTATTCTATTAACCAAAGGCCATCGCAACACTTTATTCCATGTTTGTGTGTGTGTGTGTGTGTGTGTGTCTGTATGGTATAATATGATCCATTAAAAAACCCTGCAGAGAAGCAGACAAAGAATCATAATATATAATTCAATAATAAAACATACCCTCTTGTTAAAAACAAAACCAAAAAACTTCAATATTTATTAGTAACATCTGCATCTATGTACAGTGGGAGAAAAGCTTCTAACCTCAATCAAATGAAACTTTAGTGAAAGTTAGTTGTGCTAAAGATATAGTAAAATCAGTAGGACTTAAATTAATCACATGTAATTTGTCCCATTGTTTTCAATAATATTTAAGCATGGTTATTTTTAATTGGCCTGTGACCAAAGAACTTTAAAAACACGGAATGGAGCTAAAGAATGGTAGAGTTGGAAGGGACCCCAATGGTCATCTAGTCCAACCCCTGCAATGCAGGAATGTCAGCTAAGACACAAGATCTACACACCCTGGAAGAATGGCAGATGAAGGTGATGGATTATATGGAACTGGCAGAAATGACCGGCAGAATCCGAGACCAGGGAGAAGAGTCGGTGGAAGAAGATTGGAATAAATTTAAAGACTATCTACAGAAATATTGTAAAATTAATGAATGTTAGAATGATGTTGGATAAGAAGTTAAGTGGTTTTTAGCTATAATGCTATAAGAAATATGAAAAAATGGATTATTAACAGGTAAAAATTTAATGTTACAATATTTTAAGATTAAAGACTAGGATAAACAAAGAGGGAAAGGATTTGCTGAACTAACAAATTGAATTGGAATGCAAAAAAGGGAGGTGTGAGGAGGTCCGGGAAACAAGCAAATGAAAGATAAGTAATGGAAAGATGTAATTGTTTTTAACTATTTTTATTTTGTATATTTTTTTCATTTTGTAATACTTTGAAAATCTTAATAAATATCTTTTTAAAAAAAATAAAAATGCAGGAATGTCAGCTAAAGCGTCCATGACAGATGACCATCTAACGTCTGCTTAATGAATGAATATTAAAATGGTACCGTCGCTTGATTGTATTATTTTATTGTATTTTAGCTGGTTCATTAACCTGCAGCATGCTGATGCACATTGTAGCAGAGCATAGTTTGGCTCCTTCCCTCATGTTACCACCCCACAAGGAAACAAGCCAAAGTCTAACTTGTTGTGCTTTGTTTCTCTCCAAGCCAAGAGTAGTAGCTACGGTTTGTTCTTGGTTCTGGCAGAAACAGGAAGGAGCGAAGTGAGAACTTTTGAGGAGTGTGTACTGTCACGTTATTGTTTCCATTAAACCATAGATTATTTTTATCCAGAGTTTACTGTAACATACAAAGTGTGTCATAAAAGGGAACAAAAACTGTAGCTGAATGAGGCACCATTGCTACAACAGATAGCAAAGAAATGGTGATTTGTGAAGTACAGTAGTACCTCGGGTTAAGTAGTTAATTCGTTCCGGAGGTCCGTACTTAACCTGAAACTGTTCTTAACCTGGAGCACCACTTTAGCTAATGGGGCCTCCTGCTGCTGCTGCGCCGCCGAAGCACAATTTCTGTTCTCATCCTGAAGCAAAGTTCTTAACCTGAAGCACTATTTCTGGGTTAGCAGAGTCTGCAACCTGAAGCGTCTGTAACCCGAGGTACAATTCTTCAGAACAGAAATTAACAATATAGAATTGCAAGCATGTAAAATTTACACAGGCTTTGAAGAGAAGAGAAACCAGCTCAAATCAGAATACCTGCTTTAAATTATGAGAAATCTTAATATATTTTTGCACTGGAAAATAAAATAAAATCTGCTTCGGATCTTGCATATGAAGTAGGAGATGCATCTCAATTCAAACCATGACACATAAAACAGAAGCGAACCCTTTATGAAAAGGGGTTTCCTATGCCAACCAAAGGCACAGAGAGACAGATTCAATTGCACAGTGAAAACAAAACAGGGGGAATAACCCCCTGCCCAAATTCCCAGTCCAAAGTTATTTCTTATGCTACTACATAAACAGCACATATAACTGAAAGATTTGGACCTCTCGTTGCTAAAAGAATCACCTTGAGCAGAGGTGATTCTTACCCTGTTTAAAGTTTATCAGATTAATTGTTTGAAGAGAGCAAAAAGGTCTTTAGAACTGTGTTGAGCTTCCAAAAAATATTGAACACTACCAAAATCTGGGACATTGCTTCCTGATGTGGTAATAAAATGTCTGAGACTGCCAATCTAGAGCTAAATTAAGTCACCCTCTTGGCCTTTTCTGCAGCAAAATTAGTACTGCAGTGCCTGCTGCCTGCTTTACTATGAACACCTGTGCCTAGTTAGAGGAACGGCAACTGTACTGCCTAGTGGTTAATGGAAGCCATTGCCGGGAAGTCTGATTGCTGAATGGATTCAGATTTCCTCTGGGCTCAAGAGAACCAACACAAAAGCCATTGCTGTAGCTCTCCTTCAGCAGCCAGCTTTTCTGTCTGCTAGATAAGCCATCTATGCAAGGCTCACTTCTCTACTTTCAGAAGCTTTGCAGAAGGCCCATAGCTTCTGTTCAAAGAGAAGACAATCTATTTGAAGCAGTGGGTTTTATGTCAGTTCTATTCCTGGTTTAGCCTAAAGCCCAATGTATCAATGAGATGACAACCCTATGTCTGGGCTATAGAGGACTCGGAGGACTGAATGTGTCTATTTACCGTATTTTTTCCATGTATAAGATGCCCACTATTTTTGGGACTACAAATTAAGAAAATGGGGTGAGAGTGCTTTCTTTTTTTGGGGGGGGGGGGGTTGCCAAAAGCCGCTCACCTGCCTGCCCGACGCTGCCAATCACACGTCACCAAATTGCCACAGTGGCAGCCAATCAACAGCCACCCTTGCCGCAGCCACCAATCGCATGCCCAATCGCCAGGACAATCTCCTGCTCACAGCTAAAACCGATCGCCCATCCTCACTCTGCACTATCCGTGTATAAGACGACCCACAATTTCAAACTTTATTTTATAATTTAAAAAATCGTCTTATACATGGAAAAATACGGTACCTACCACTCCAAACTCTCTCCACATACACACCAAGCATTCTAGGAGAAAGGTTCTAAGACTGCAATCCAACCCCCCACAGTCCTGCCATAGCTTTGTGGAGCAATAGGACAACTGCTCCATTTGCAGCCTTTCTGCATGTGGCAACTAAAGCAGCATTCTGCCTCCAGAATGCTATTTTAAATTCTAAATAAGAATGAAGAATGATTTCAAAAGAAAGCCTGGTCTAATGCATTTGTCTAGCAGGAATAATGCCAGCCACGATGTATTGCCAGGAATAATGCCAGCCACGATGTATTGCCAGCATTTCACCTTCTATTGCTATTTGCTCATAAATAAAATGTTCACCATGCTATATTGGTAATAAAGATTGATTTTATAAAATCAGGCCTCCATTTGTGTGCGCCCCATTTCTGAGCACACAATGTTTTTTTGTAACTCAGTTTGGCCATTATTGTAATGAGGAATGAGGTCTACCAAAAGCACAAAGCCTCTGTCAAAATGCTAAATGAGAACAGCTTTGGTTGTAGGAAATTAACAAACCATTATAACTTCAAAACCATTTGCACTAAACTAATCTATTATACTTTCATAGGCAATATATATTGAACATACTTAGAAGCAGAAGTAACTAGTATGAAGCACGGAAGCATAATAACATTTGTGGGATGTGGGATTAAATTTAATCACCTACGTGAGAAAAATAAAAGCAGTGAGAAAATTGGTATTTTAATGCTTCTAGATATTGGGTTGTATTTGACTATGTCTTGCTCAGAGTAAACCCAATTAAATAAATGGATTAACTTAAGCCCACTGATTCCAACAACTCTACATATTGAGTTTAACTTAGTCTGATATAAACTAAAAATTGCATACACAAACTAACATTTGCAAGAAAGTATTTATTATGTTTAATATCAACATTCTGAAAGTTAATCAATGATTTCCTATCCTTAACCCTGAATTAGTTGGATCATAAAATATAACTAACTATAATAAATCTATAACTCTGTAACTTTCATTGATCCTGAAATATTCCCACTCTACTGAAGCACATTGGAAGGTTATTGTAGATTTGAATAATGAGAATGGTAAAATCTGCTCACTTAACTTCAGGAATTCTACAAGGCAAGCATTCTTAAAACCATATGCAAATTATTATTCACATTAATTATTGCGATTGATAATTAATATGAAGTTTATGGCTATAACCTTTGTGATTATTATTTTTAGTGCAGAAATAGTGAATTCATTGTGAATGCTATACATCTCAAAGAGATTTCAAAATGAGTGAAAAGAAACACAAATAAGAAACTAGACACTGGCTTCCTTTGGGGCACCATTGGTTCTAAAAAAAAGAGAGACAGTTGCTGCAAGTATTCAACATCTGGAGGCTGCTTAGGTTATTTCACCCACTAAAGAACATTTCAGCTGCCCATTATTTGTTTAAAATAACAAAAAAGAAGGAAGAAAATGAGACAGCGCCAATGATGCGTGCTTCAGAGTAAAGGGAAATGTTCTATTAATAAGATCATGCAAATGTTCTCTCTCATTTGCTAAATTAAATAAATATTACTCCAGATAAGTAAAGGTAAAGGTACCCCTGCCCGTACGGGCCAGTCTTGACAGACTCTAGGGTTGTGCGCCCATCTCACTCAAGAGGCCGGGGGCCAGCGCTGTCCGGAGACACTTCCGGGTGACGTGGCCAGCGTGACTAAGCTGCATCTGGTGAGCCAGCGCAGCACACAGAACGCCGTTTATCTTCCCGCTGGTATTTATCTACTTGCACCCGGGGGTGCTTTCAAACTGCTAGGTTGGCAGGCGCTGGGACCAAGCAACGGGGATTCGAACCGCCGACCTTTTGATCGGCAAGCCCTAGGCGCTGAGGCTTTTACCCACAGCGCCACCCGCGTCCCATTACTCCAGGTACCACGTTTTAAAATCAAAGATAAATGCTGAGATGCTTTAAGTCAAGAGTTCTGGGCACAGGCAGCTACCGCTATAGGATGTACATCCAGTATTCATTGTATCAGCTACATAGAGACAAAGAGAGACCAAGATAACATGGTAGTTTACAAGGCCTGGAACAGTGCCAATGCTGGCTTTATTAAACATCTGCTCTTGGAACCTATCTGTACGCATTCAGAATCCTTAGGGCTGCCATACATCTGGGAATCGCTCAGAAAAATGGCGTCCGGGTGGTTTTTTTCTGAATCGGCAAAATGTCTGGCAAAACATGGCCGTATGGCAAGTAGGGTGATTTTTATTTTTTGAGAAAGTAAAAATCAAAGCCCCCAAGCAATTATTTTTTGGGGGGAGGAGATGTTCCACCAAAGCTCAACAACTTTGAGCAACTTTGCATTTTCACTTTTGGGAAGAGGGCAACCCTAAGCACCCTTTGCTTTGAAAACACTCCAGTTCAAGTATGAAATATGGGCAGTATAGCCGAGCTTTCATCCTACTCACCACCTCCATTTCCACACATCCCCACAATCACCAAGAAGCAGCAACATAAATACATCAGTAAGAAAAAGAAGGCAGGGAGAAAGAATCACAATTTGATCTGTTGTTACGTTGAATGGTCCCCTGGGTAGGCTATGGACTCTCCTTCCTTGGAGGGTTTTAAAGCAGAGGTTGGAGGCCTATCTGGCATGGATGCTTTAGTTGATATTCCTGCAGTGCGGGGGGTTGAATTAGATGAGCCTTTAGGTTCTTTCCAACTCTACAGTTCTATGATTCCAAGATTCTAAGTTCTCCTCCACTGTTATGCAAACTATTTGTGACAAGGGCTTGGCTTATTATTATGAGTAATTCTGAATTTATTCTGAGTAAACCTGCATAGGAGTACACTACTATAGTGGATTATTGTGAATGTTTGTTAAATAGTAAAAAACAAACAAAACCAAAACACTATATAGTAATGATGGTGGTGGAATGTACAATCCTAAACAATGCTCCGCAGATCTTCCTCACTGACTGAGCACATGTGATGTTTGTACTCCAGTTTGTGGCACAACATCCACATTTCAAAGGCCAGCGTGTAGCTTGTCTCATAATTTTCTAACTGCTTGAGCAAAGTCTGTCAACAGCAAAGCAAAAACGCATATTATCCAATCTTCAATCATCACTGCACATTCTAAATTCATTGCTTGCTGCCTTATGCTGTGGGTGTCCTTTAATTGCAATCTCTTGATAAACTTTTTCAAGCTTTGTGTTCATTGCTAGAAAGATTAATGCTTTCAGAAGCCTCATCTTTAAGCAGCATGAAAAAAAACCCCTGAAAATTTAGCCTTTTAGACAGCACATTTTCACATCATTAAACAGGAAAATGTTATGTGGAAGGGGAAAGGTTTTACAGTATGTCTCCATTAACGTACCTGCTGGAAACCCATTTTAATGTTCCCAGTGATTAAAATGACTTGCATCTCACCCATTTCATTAAAAGCTTTTTTGAAGGCAACGGAAATAATGGTTACCCCCTCTCCTTACACCCCATCTGCTTCAAACATAGCATCAAAATGAGTAAACAAGTAATTATAATTGTCTTGAAGGTACACCATGAACTATATGCTATCCAAACAGCATATCATTCTATATGCAGTTGGGATGGAGATTGTGAAATCACCAAGTTAGAGCGAAACTTTTTTTCCACTTCTGCTAAATAAAAGAAGAATGATTGTACAGTAATATATTAAAGTGAAACTAGCAGCAACAGCAAGAAGAAGAAGAAGAAGAAGAAGAAGAAGAAGAAGAAGAAGAAGAAGAAGAAGAAGAACCACCAATACAGTCTTCAGTGTCACAGAGATATGTTTCCATGGATTATTTTAAAATGGAGGATTGCCTCAAGACGAGCCACAAAACAGTTATATTCATAGGCATGGACCCCCAATTTCCAGCTGATCAGAAAAAAACTACTTCAAGGATGCTTTAGGATGACAGCTCAAAGCAGTGACTTCACCAGGACTCATAGCTCTTTCCTTTTAATAGAGATGGAAAGGGGAGGAATAAGAGGACTGGGAATTATTTAGCTGAAATTCCTTCTTTCATTTAATTTCCTTCCTTTCACTTTTCCATTTTTCAAAGTAACTTAAAATTGTGAGTCATTTCAGCAAGTCTTGGCCATTTTTAAATGTATAACTTTAGCTATCTTCCCTAACCCCAAAGAATGCCTGATAAATTAAAAGGAATTAAAAGGAATCAATAAGTTGTAGTATCCTCTGGACGATAAAATGAGAATATAAAACCACAAAATAAATAATCAAAATAACAAAAACAACAACCCAATAACCAACCCACCCCCCACAGCAATAGTGATCCACATCATTTAATAAATGTTTCCTATAGTTTTCCTAATGTTTGATTTGTAGATCTTGTGAAGCCTATGCAACAGGGAATTAGGTTGTCCCATGAAGTGAGAAGTACAGAGGTACCTTGGGTTACAAATGCTTCAGGTTACAAACTCTGCTAACCCGGAAGTAGTACCTTGGTTTGAGAACTTTGCCCCAGGATGTGAGCGAAAGTCGCACGCTGGTGGCAGCGAGAGGCCCCATTAGCGAAAGCACACCTCGGGTTAAGAACGGTTTCAGGTAAAAAAAAAATAATGGATGCACCGTGCTATATATTAGAAGCAAAAAAACTTGTTTTGATGAATTGGAAGAGCCGCAAAAAGATTCCATTGAGCACATGGATTGATAATATGGACAGATTAGCTACATACGAACGAATTGCATGTCGACGCAAATTAAGAAAGGATAAATATAAAGAAATCTGGAATGAATATTTAAGCGATAAGGCGGATCGTGGTGGGAAGTGGGGGGAGGAGAGACAGGTGGGAAAATATTGTTAAAAGGGTGCAGTCATAGGTATATCAGTGTATTTAAATCTGAATTGTCAAATTGTGTTATTTTTATTATAGTTTTTGTTGCAGTGTCTTTTGCGGTTGTTGTTTGTATCGAAAAAACGATTAAATGTTTTGTTTTGTTTTAAAAAAGAACGGTTTCGGGTTAAGAACGGACCTCCGGAACGAATTAAGTTCATAACCCGAGGTACCACTGTAAACCCACATGCCCCGTGCCATTTTAAAAAGCATGTTTCAGTGAGATGAGGTCAGTGGTGATGACATAGTGTGACCCAACAAAGAAAAAGAAGCAGCATGAAGCAGCAAACCACACTCTGGGCCACAAGGGTCACAGTATTGGGCACAAATAACGCCTCCCACCCCAGGCAAACGTCAATACAATTGAAATTCTACTACACTACATAAAACTATTACAGACCGATGTATTGAGCTTGGTCCTTTACTGATGACAATCTCACGTTCCTTAGTTTGCCTAGCCAGCCTGAAAATAGAACTCCACATTTTAGTTATTTTACATATATCTCATTCCCCCGCCCAACGTTCCCAGCATCATAACTACGATCAAAGCAAATAAAAACATCCCCCACTGAGTTGCGTTTCTCAAGAATGACACTCAGAACAACTTGCATTAATCTGCAAAAACAAAACCCTGCAGAGTTGTAGCAATTGATTTTTTTTGTCTATGAAAGCCATTTTGCTGTGGTGTGGTAAAGCGTGTTCTCACTAAAGGAGAGCACGGGTTGCGGATGGGGCCGAGCAAGACACCCTCTGGGTTGTCAGGCAAGTTAGGCTCAAGGGCTCGAACTAGACTGGTGGATGGAGTTGCTGGGGTAAAATTGATGTTGCCAATTTTAGGGGTGGGATCAGAGATTATTTAAGCTAGGGCCACAGCTTGTTCCTTTCTCTTTCGCTGTGGACACCGGATCTCCCGCCCACCCTCCCTTGATTGGGCTTCGCTCTGACCTTGCTATTGCCTGTCATGGGGTCGTCCGCATTGGTGCGGGGGCCTAGTAGGAATTTTTCCTTTTGGCTGATTAGTGTGTGCCAATTGGGTTTTGCCTACTACGTAGCAAATCGTCACAACTTGTAAGGTTGGCGGTTAGGCATTGGTTAAATTGGTTGGTGGAGGGGTATGGATTGGCTGTGCCTACCCCTCCAATGCTGCTGCTGCTGGGAATTCCGTTAAAGGAATTCTGGGGCTTACCATCCCTTCGTCCAAACCCTTGGAGCAGGGTGCGGGCCGTGTAAGTTCCCAAGGAGCAAGCAGGGAATAGCTGAGGGTCTGTGTCGCAGTCCCAGCTGTCCCTGGTCTTGTTCCTCCACACGCTGACTCACGGGAGTCAGCGCTGTCCCCCAAGGCGGGGGGGACAGCTAGTCATAACCAATGCCTAAGCAACCACTCACATTTTGTATGATAATAAAGTTGTGGCCAAAATTATGCCAAAAACCTTAAACAAAAATAATGTGTGATGTGTGAGTTATTGGGAAGGGTGTCTTGGGGACCTCAGCACGCAACAACAAAAGAAAGAAAAAAGAACTTCAGTAACAGAGAGTGGGGCTGAATGAAAAGATAAATGTAATATTCATGTATAATAGGAGAAAATAATAGAATACAAATGCAGCCTTTTATGATTAAACTTATCTCCACCATTTGTATTAAGATGTTTGTGAGGACCTGTTGCATTCTCACAGTGTAGAAGCTAAAATTCATTTATTTTTTCATGTCAGTATCAGCTACAGCCAGAGGCGGAGATGTCAAAAACTGCATTTGTGCATCAGAGACACCTAAAGAGAACCAGTAATTATTGCAGGAGCTCCATGGGAAATGCAGGATACATTAAGCCTGAAAAATAATTATAATATTCATTCCAAGGGGGAAAGGCACTTCTGCATTAAATAAAAGCTTTCTTTCTTACATACCTAGTAAACGTCAGTGCTTTGTGATGCAACTCCAGCACTATAAATAATACTTTCACTCAAAGCTGAGAACTACTTAGGCACATATGGACAAAGTCTGGTGAGTATGGACAAAGAAACCCCACATAATATTTTGATTAGCAAACTGGTTAAATGTAGGATAGATGATGGCACCATTAGGTGGATTAACAGCTGGCTGGAAAACAATGCTCAAAGACTTCTCACCAATGGCTCCTTGTGAAACTAGAGGAAGATTTTCAGAGAGAAGCTGCAGTGCTGAAGGGGTTGAAGGAAGCTTCGTCAAATATAATAATAATCATTTATAATAATCATTTATTATTTATACCCTGCCCACCTTGCTGGGTTTCCCCAGCCACTCTGGGCAGCTTCCAACAGAACACTAAAATACAATAACCTATTAAACTTTAAAAGCTTCCCTAAACAGGGCTGCCTTCAGATGTCTTCTAAAAGTTTGGTAGTTATTTTTCTCTTTGACATCGGGTGGGAGGGCGTTCCACAGGGTGGGTGCCACTACCGAGAAGGCCCGCTGCCTGGTTCCCTGTAACTTGGCTTCTCGTAGCGAGGGAACTGCCAGAAGGCCCTCGGCGCTGGACCTCAGTGTCTGGGCAGAACGATGGAGGTGTAGACGCTCCTTCAGATATACTGGACCGAGGCCATTTAGGGTTTTAAAGGTCAGCACCAACACTTTGAATTGAAATATGCAAATGACACAAAACTGGAAGGGATAGCTAATACTTTAGAATACATGCATAAAACTAATCACAGGAACACTGGAAGCTGGCCATACGTCACTGTTCCATGTACTGCAGTATTGTCTACTCTGGCTGCCAGCAGCTCTCTAATGTTTCAGTTGGGGATATTCCCAGTTCTACATGAAAATACCAGGGATTGAACCCTGTTTATGCAAAGCAGATGCTCTTCCTATTTGATAGAATGTAAAACCAGGCCGAAATTGCCAAGATAAAATTCAGTAGACAAAAACGCACAGTTCTGCATGGAGAAGAAAAACCAACAAATGGACAAAGATATTGGGAATGCAGGCGATACCAAGTCTTATGAGGAAAGGGTGAAGGAACTGCATATGCTTAGCTTGGAGAAGAGCAGACAGAGGAGTACTCTGCAAATATTGAGCGCAGGGAGAGCTAAGAAGCAGAGCTTATTCTAGTCTAGTTTCACCAGGCCTCCTCTCCCTCAACTGTCATCTGGGGGCAGCCATTTCATCAGGCTGCCTTAGTGGAAGAGAAAGGAAGCAAGGTTTATTGTAACCACACAGCTGGAAGACCAGCTCTACTAGGCACCTCCTGCCTCTGAACTATGCCAAGTGGATAACTGTCTAAAAACTGGTGCCTGAGTTTTGTGTTTTATTTTCCTCTTCCCTTCCCTTCTCTCTCTTTTTTTAAAGATATTTATTAAGGTTTTCAAATTAATACAGTAAAAAAGAATCAAAAAGAAAAAAGCAAAAAGGTTTAAAAACACATAAGGTTCACAATACTTATTTTTCAATAACATATTTCACTGACTTCCTCATACCTCCCCTCCTTGTATTCCAATTCAAATTGTTAGTTCAGCAAATCCTTGTCCGTAATTTTAACCTAATTCTATACCCTATTTTCCCCCATATCGCATTACAGCTATAAACCCCTTAATTTCTATCCAACATCATTCAACACTCGTTAATTTTGCAATATTTCTGTAGATAGTCCTTGAATTTCTTCCAATCTTCTTCCGCCGACTCTTCTCCCTGGTCTCGGATCCTGCCAGTCATTTCTGCCAATCCCATACAGTCAATCATCTTCATCTGCCATTCTTCCAGAGTGGGTAAATCTTGTGTCTTCCAGTACTTTGCGATAAGTATTCTTGCAGCTGTTGTAGCATACATAAAGAAAGTTCTATTTTCCTCTTCCCTTCTCTCTTGTGTGTTGCATGTTTGAAGGACAGAACCAGAATGCTGAACCACATTTTTGTCAGATTCATCCAAATTCTTCACATGGGTACAGCTATGCTTGTGATACCGACATGCAGAAATACTCTTCTAAAATAAATTGAAATAAGGAAATCCTAACATCATGGGGAGCAGCCCTTATATGAAAAACTAAATTCGTTTCCTGATCAAGCTGAGTGTGTGCTTTCCACTTTCCACTTTCAGTAATTATATTTTCATTTACAACTCCCATAACATTTAGGAATTGTTAGTAGCTATTAAAACTATAATTATTAGCTTCTGGAAGTGCAAGAGAACCCACTGCATTCCCAAGGGGCGCAGTGTTAGTTAAACAAGAGGCAGAAAGAGAATGCTTCCAGGGGTGGAACACAAGTAGCGGCATTAAAAATCTAGTAGGCAAGCTCTTCTCAAGCTGGCATCTGTCTGGAAGCGAATCAATGATGAAGGAAATGGAATAAGCATATCACTAATGTCATTCTAGTCATCTCAAAAACTATGCAAATGATCTTGCATTTTAGAAAGGAAGTTACAGAGCTTATTTTGTAATTTTATAAATGTTTCAATTAATGTTTTGGTACTTTAATGCTTTTTCTTTATTAAAGACTTTGTGGACTATGTGATCAGCAAAGGTTCTAAATAAAGTAATTAATAATAAAAGCTCAGCCTGCAGAGCAACCAACTCAGCTAATGTAAGGTCTACTCTACTTGTCAAATAAGCGGGAAATTATACTTAGATTTGCTTTTGGAAAGCTATGTAAGATATCTTCTACATAGATAAAGAGTATCTTCCTTGAAGGGTCTAGCTACCAAACTGGTAGCAATAGATATCTCTTAGACCTGCTATGTTTGTTCGTTCCTAGCTGGTCAACTTTTATAATATTTTATAATTAATATTTGGTTCTACCAGTACTAGGGTTTTGTACTACTTTATATTCTGTATTTTGTTTAATGGCTGCTTGGCTGTGATAACCATTTGAGTAACTGAAAGATAGAAAGCTTCACTAACATGGAAGGCAGGAACACAAGGGAATGTTATTTCCATAAATGCTGTTCACTCTGGTATGAAGAAGCCGGGGAGAAACTGAAGCCCTTCATTGGCTTGCATCTTGGATACACTGGGCAACACCCAATATTTGAACATGTACTATTGTAGGTACCACAGAAACAAAATAAAAAAGCAATACCCCACATTGGCCTGGTTCATGCATCACAGAAAGCCAATCTATGGCATACTGGGACCACACAAATGTGCCAACTCTCAGAGAGTAGTGTGGCTCCTCCTCAGACTTTAGTTCAGCAGCAAACGTAAGCTATGGCTTAGCATGTCATCCAAACACAGAACAGGGGGGTTAAAGTATCTCTTCCTTCTCACAACCTTGGCCACAGCTCACAGATTTTGGAGAAGAGAGCTGAACCATGATGCTGGGCTCAGATGGCAGACAAAAGCAAGAACTGTGGGGGGACAAGGTGTCTGTGCTCTCCTGTCTGGGATACCACATGCCCACATGAAGAATGGTTTGGCTTACAGGTGAACATGGCCACTGAAATGGGAGCCGCTTGTGTTTCTGCAGCCACATACATGGGGAGAGCTCTCTGGACCAGAGGTCAGGGGAGCCCAGAAGCCTGGGTGGTTTTGTGTGTGTGTGTGTGTGTGTGTGTGTGTGTGTGTGTGAGAGAGAGAGAGAGAGAGAGAGAGAGAGAGAGAGAGAGAATGTGTTTACTTACAGAATTGTTATATTTTGTATTTTGTAATGTTTAGTGGTTGGTTGGTTGGTTTATAAATAGGCTGCACATTCCAATAAGCCTTTAGGGCACATCACATACCTAGTTGCACACCTCTCTACCGGGGGGGGGGGGGGGCTAATTGATTGCATCAGGAGAGAAAGCAGTGGGGAGGCCTCTTGGTTCTATCATTGGGTTGGGAAAGCCCTCCAGATGTTGCTGTACTACAATTTCCATCATCCTTGCCCATTGGCCATGCTGGCTGGGACAAGAGAGTTGGAGGCCAACAACATTTGGAGTCCCGTCCGGTGCCAAATGCCATCATCCAATACGCAGGAGGTGCAAATTTGATCCTCTCCACAATCCCACTACTCCTGGTAAATGGTGTAAAGCATGAGTGGGTTGTGGAAAGGTCCCGATCCACAGTGGAAGGGGCAATCCAAAGGACTTAGAGGTCACACCAGCTCATAAATAAGATAGAAGGAGAAATTCTGCTGAATTATTACGTTTTCCATCAACTACAAATTCAATGTGGGCAGGGGATTGCCCATCTCTAAGGCAGCCAGACTGTGAATGCAACAAATGAAGGGATGAAAATGTCTCAGTTTCATGTATCTGGACAATCTTCAGATTGGGGGAGAAAAGGACTTTCAAAGTGTAGTGCCAAGAAAAACTGTATTTATGCAGTTGCAAGATTTACTAGCGATTCTATAATTACATTCAGTTCCTCACCACACAATGCACATAAGTTATCTTCTTGGCATACATCACAGTGTGCTTGCGCCAACCTATCCACAACTACATATCCATCCCAACCTCAGATATGGGATATTTATGCTCTCTCTCTGAATCGTAACTATGAAGTTAGCGGACTAGCAAATGCTTTAGTCAATACTTTAAAAATACCTCCATCTCTCCCCCCCCCCCTCCCCTGTGGCTTCTTCTGTAGAAAAAATGAAAGGGGAAATCGCTCAGTTATATCTCGGGGCGTTGCATTCTGCCATGCGAAATGCACAGCTTAACAGAAGGTGCAACTGTTAAGAAGTCTGAGCACAATGTCAAAGTGTAGCTCCTGAGAAGATTTGAGTTTTTCTTCTTCTTAATCTTAAACATGCCTAGGGGGCAAGAGAGAATCAGAAGTTCTAGCCTCCTACAGTATTTATGGGGAAAGGTATGATGGCAGTAACTCAGAACTTCCCAGTGAACTCTTAGAGAAGCACAAAAATTAGTTATAAGGCAGGCAAGTTTTTTCAAAGCTATGTAGGATATGCTTATTCCTTTAGAATCCGATCCCTTACTGTCTGTCACATTCCAACAGGGGTGAGGTGGAGGTGGGATTTACAACAGAAACAGGATGCAGGGGAGCTTAACCCTTCCCCTGCCACTCACTTCCTCCACAGTTGATTTCTCTGTGCCCATGTTTACATTGCACAGACAAGTTTGGAATCCTGTAACTGAGCTTGATTTTTTTCTTCTTCTTCCCTCTCTATCTCTTTTTCCTTGTGTGTCATGTTTTTTAAAATTGCAAGCCTGAGGGCGAGGGCTGTCTTACAATGGATATTGAAAACTGATCTTGGGAACATATTTGGCTTTTAAAAATTGAACAAAAATATTTTCAATTGGGAGGGGCGGGAGAAGAGAGGCTGTGAACAATTAAAAGCATCCTGAAACGGGTGTGGAAAGTCCATCACCTCAAAAATACTTATTTGAGCAAGAGGAACATTCAGCTCGGGAAAAGCAACAAAAGATATTTCAAATCTAAAGTGAAGGGGGGAGAGAGAGAGACTTAATATGTAGAATAAAATTTTGAGACAGAATTTTGAGACAGAAACCACCCATTGATTCCAATCCACTCTGAATCAACAAAGAGACTTCATTGTACATTAGTTCAACCATCCAGCAATCCTTTTTAATTCTGACTGAGCTGAAAATGATGTGAGCCCTTGAGCTACACCATCCATTTCCAAATGAGAAATTATTCAAACAAAAACCTTACCAATTGTGAGCTGCTCTATTATACCAGTGCAGTGCTTGAAAGGATCCAGCAGAACAGCCAATTCGAAAAGTTCTTATAACATTAAAAGGTCAAGTTATCCAAGCCACCTGAAGCCTCACACTTATGTTAAAGCATCTAATTATTAATGCTTCACTCCAGTCAATAGACTCCACTCAAATGATTTTTTCCCCTTGAAGATCTTTTCCTTTCCTCGTGGATTGTAGAATGCACTCAAAAGTACTAGGTCAATTAAAGAGATGTTTTTGTTTTCTTTGGATTTTTGAGGGGTGTAAGTGTTGCCAGGGCTGTCCCTACCATTAGGCAGAGCAAGACAAATGCCTCAGGTGGCAGATGCTAGAAGGTGGCAGTATTCCCCTTGAGTCCCTTGAGCATGGGGGATGCCATCCCATCATCAGTGTTTAAATAAGATTCCGCTACCTGTCAGGTCAGAGTTTGTACATGGGGCAGAGGGCACCATCACATCCTTCGCATCAGGCAGCAAAATGTCTTAGGCCAGCTCTGGATCTTACTCTGAGAGTTTGGATTTGATACCCACGTTATCACTACCCAAAGGAATCTCAAAGCGGCTCACATTCTCCTTTCCCTTCCTCCCCCACAACAAACACTCTGCGAGGTGAGCGGAGCTGAGAGACTTCAGAGAAGTGTGACTAGCCCAAGGTCACCCAGCAGCTGCAGGTGGAGGAGCGGGGAAGCAAACCCGGTTCACCAGATTACGAGTCCACCACACTTCACCACTACACCACACTGTTCCAAGCAGGACGGGACTTCAGCGAGATTAAAGCCTTAAACAATTAGAAACGTCAGCTAACTGCAGGTTTGGATCTCCCCCCCTCCCCCCAATATTAATGAATGGTACTTCTGTGCTTAGTTGAGCTGCCATTGGCTGAATGGGAATGGAAGACACAGTCTTGCGCTTTCAAAATTTCCCCACATGGAGAAGCTCCATCAGCAGAGCCAGTGCCAGCTTCGAGGGGTCCCTGGGCAAGCTGTCTTCAAGAATTACCCTGGTCTCCTCCACCGTGAGGAAAAAGGAAAAAGAATATGGCAATGGCTGCTGCAGCTGCTTTACCCAGTGGTGCCAGTCCCATAAGCTCACCAGCCCAGGAGGCAGTGGATAGGGAACATTGTCTGAGCAGGATTCAACTAACTAATCCTACCAACAGGATTACAACAGCCCAAGGAATTGTGCTAGCATTATGAGGCTTTTCTCTCCCTTTTCTCCTTCTGCCCACTGCCCTCAAATGGTTCTTGGTGGATGTGCCCGAGGGCAACCCAGGAGGGAGAAGGAAGAAAAAGCCTGTGCTGAGTTGATAAACTCTGGATACAGATTATGCAAACAAGCTTTTTAATAACAATAGATGCAATGGAAGAGTAACCAACATGGTGCCCTCTAGATTTCTAGACTGGGGCAGCACCAGTGAGTTCCAGCCAGCGTGGCCGATGGAGAGATGAAGACTGCAACAACATATGGAAGGCAACACACTGGTTACTCCTGGTGTAAGGTAAGCATATTAGGGAGGGGGGGGGGACAATGATCTCCAAACTACAATGAAGGGGATATAAAATTAATGCTACCCACATCCTAACCACATGCAAAAGCAACAATATTAGATCAGCTGTTCCTAACTATTTCACACTGCATTCTAAAAAGAACTCAGTATTTTAAAATAGAATTCCAATGGCAAAGTATTGAATTGACACTTATGATAAAACGCATTTGATTAAGACTTAATAAAGAAGTGTGCATTTTACTTGTGAATAATGCATAGTGAGATAAAGTTGGACATAAAGCAAATAGAATGTCAAAACTAATATCAGTTTGCATTCCTCAGCCATATTACTTATTTTATTACTAGATTTTAAAATGCATATTGAGTTTCAGTAGCTTTTTCATTATTTCGGGAGATAACAAAATAAGCTTTCTGAATAAATGTGCCTGATTTATCCATGTAACTAGTATAAAATCAATACAATTTAAAAGGGGGGGGGGGGAGCTCAGGTTGCACAGTAACTTTGATCTTGTTTTTACAAGCAGGGTTTGACACCAAGCAGCAATATTTCAGATATCCTTTTTATTAACTGAAATCTTAAGCAACCTTTTCAACTCTTAAGACATCACTGCTTTGCAGTCTAATTAGGATGAACACATTTTCTTCAGAAGAAATAAAGTGTAATTTCATTAGATATATAATTGCATCCAGCATTATTTTAAAAATAGCCAAAAAACATCAATAGCAGCTCCTAACCAGCTCTCCGATTCTAGTTCCTACCTCCATTTGTAGGTAGGTAGTCTTCCTTTCACTGGCTGTACTCCCAGCTGTCTTAAAGGTACAATGCTCACAAAATCACCCCAATGTGGAGATAAATATTTCCCATGAACTGGGAACACATTTAAAATGACTGTCATTGTACGGCACGTAAGCATTTTTATTACAAAACTGAACATTCCTTAAAAACTCTTGAGAGCCGTAACGTTTTTAAATAAAATAAAATTGTCCAGAATCCTTTATAAACCAGATTTGAAAGTCCAACCACATTTATGGGATTCCCTCCCCCCCCCCCAAGTCCAGATCTAGAGTCCACCAAAATCCAAGCATCTAAAATGATCTGCAGGAACATAAAGTCATTGGCTTGGATCCTACCTTCCATTTTGTGAATGGACTAGAGCTCAGTTCATGAAATGGCGTTTCCCCACCATTCCCTTCCTGCTGCAACACCCTGTGACCTGAAAAATATGCTCCTGAAGGTGGAAGAACAGAATGAGAGCCAGGTGTGTGTCTATGCCTTATCTGCTTGACAGTGGCTTTCTCCATGCCTATAGCTGAACCTCCACGTTCTGAGACAATATCTCAGAACAGGCAATACCCATATCTATTCAAAGGCACAGTTACACAAAGGTACCACAGGTGAAATGGCTAATCCAGCAAACAATGACACACCTCTTGCACACAATGGAGCAGGTACAACCTAGCATGGCAGATGATTCTGCTCCAAATTTAACACTGCCTGAAGGGCTGAACCTGCTCTATTTGTCTGTGCTTCCATTGACATCTACAGGACTTGTGAGGGAGATGAGGCATGTGGAGCAGCCCCCTCCTGTCTGACAACTCTGGCAGTGGAGTGGGTGGAGCAATGGGTACCTTGAAAGCATCAGAGGTGGACTCTAACAGCTGTGGATAGGAAGGTGGGGCTTGCCGTTCATGCCATGGTGACTGGCAGGGGTGAGAACAGGTAGATGAAAACATCCTCCCACTTGCGCCCTTTTCCCAGGAACCTCAGCACCCTGGATTAGGTAGCCCACTGAAGCCCTTTGTGGGGTCTTCTGAAAACCACCCCTTGGTGTCATTCTAACTTGACCAGCCCTTGACACTAAAGCCTTCATGTGTTTGCCTGGAGGGGTAACGAAAGTGTGTAGAGAGGCAGGGGGCATGCACAAGAGTTCCTCTCTGACCTTCGCATCTTGAGCTTGAAGGGGATTTCTAACTGTGTTCAGTTGAACATGGTTAGGAGCCTTCTTTAGACCTTTGGGCTAAAGAAGTGAAGCGAAGGAGTAAGGGACCCCTGACTCTTGAGAGTCCCATGGACTCCAAGAAGATCAAACCTCTCCATTCTGAAGGAAATCAGCCCTGAGTGCTCACTGGAAGGACAGATCCTGAAGCTGAGGCTCCAATACTTTGGCCACCTCATGAGAAGAGAAGACTCCCTGGAAAAGACCCTGATGCTGGGAAAGATGGAGGGCACAAGGAGAAGGGGATGACAGAGGACGAGATGGTTGGACAGTATTCTCAAAGCTACCAGCATGAGTTTGACCAAACTGCGGGAGGCAGCGGAAGACAGGAGTGCCTGGAATGCTCTGGTCCATGGGGTCACGAAGAGTCGGAGACGACTAAACGACTAAACAACAACAACAAGGCAAGCAGGTGACATTGAGTCAGGGTGAAGTGCACCCCATAATAAGACAAAAAATGTCCCCCACCCTTGATGTGGAGAGTTGGTCTCTTTGCTCTATGCTCTACCCCTGAGGTAAAAGCTAGAACTTGAAAATACTGTACTTTTCCATGTATAAGACTAGGTTTTTTGACTTTAAAATAAGGTTAAAAATCTGGGGGCATCTTATACACTGATAGTGCATATGCCCATTTTCTAAATTTGGGGTCCCCAAAAGTAGGGGGCCTCTTATACATGGGGGCGTCTTATACACGGAAAAATACGGTACACCAGGAACAGTGTGAGGGAGCCTGAGGTTGTTTTCTACACACAAAAGCCTACCTTGCTTCTTAACTTTATTCAAACTTTATTCTAACATATTTGTAATCTGCCCTGAAGACCTACATGGTAGGATACAGGAAAATAAATCTATTAAAATAACGTAAATACCACAGCATATGTAATTAAAAGAACCCTGTAAAAAATATGAGCAAATCTATAACCACTCAACATTAAGCGAAAAACCACACTGATATCTTCTAGATTTACTACCTTGTCAGGGTGCATGGAACTAAATATATAATTCACTGTGAATTATTTATACCACAGTTAGTTAAAAAGAAATGTGATTTATTATTCTCTAACACCTATTGATTTTATCATTCAAATGCAGGAAACAACCCCACTGATTACCTGGTGCAATTTTTAAAATTGTGTTAAATGAGCCCATGCGTAAGCTCTTAAACTGATCAGTGGAAAGAGGAAAAAAAATGAATATTTCAGCATGATTTATTCTTCATCAACTGCAAGGATCTCTTTTTCATTAGTTTTCAAGCTTTGCCTCAGAATGGCATTCTGAACAACAGGCTGGAAATTACAGTTTTCAATAGATATACAAATCTAACAGAGCACACATGTGCAAGCTAGGGCTGTGCATCCATTATTACTATGTGTTTTGAGCCTTGGAAAAGGAAAATCAAGTGAAGGACAAACTGGAGAATTGGTGTGGCAAGCAAGGAAAGGGTTAAGTCCCCCACTGTTTCTCCACTCCAAATGCCTTCCTTCTAAAGCTGCTTTTCTTTTCTTCAAAGCCATCATTTCTGTATCATATGTATTAGTGTATCACATGTAGTTAGCCCTTAAATGGAGTAGGCTGTACTGTACAGTAAGATCGTACTGCCACTGGTGGTGTGGGTTTTTACACATACGGCATAAATGCTCTCCTGTGATCATAGGTACTCCTAATCCCCGTCTTTCAGATATATTTCCACTAAGCATTTCCAGCTAGCTATACTCTAGCTGCACATTAATTCCTTTCCCCCTGCAGAGGCATCCCTCTGCAACAAACACGGAACAGAAGAGGGCCATGGCGGTGGGAATCTAAGTCTCTCAACTTGCTTTATAAATAGGCTCGGGGATTTTTATACGAATTGTGAATTGACCTGCTCCACCTCAATTCACATCTTACCCAAAGCTTCTTCCGCAGCTTTAGTGTGTAGCTGTGAGTTCTCAAGGATGCTTGAAGCACGGCAGCTGGGTCAAAATCCTTGTTTTGATTTGTAAAGCAAGCTACCATAGTGCGGCATAATCTATAATGAATATTTTAGGGATTTGCTAGTGCAGAGTAAGTACAACAGAATGCTTATTTAAACCTCTTCCTAGTACAGTCTTACAGAATTGTTAGAAACAGTCAGCTTACTGTTGAGTTCTCCACCTTGCTTCTTGCAACCAGTTTCAAAATAGTGATCTGATGACTGTGGGTCTAAAAATAATTTGCATTGTTGTGGCTAATCACTAGAGAGGGGCATTCTTCTTATCCGCTTTACCCATTTAGTCTTGCATACAAAGATAATTAAGAAGTGAGGCATGATAAACCTCCAATCACACTGTCAGGCTCAAAAAGAACTCAAACACTCTGGTAAATATGAACTGGATAATAATCAGCCACTGCCCGCACTCAGCATACCAGAATAGCCAGAAGAGTCCTTCTGATACAATGAAGGTTTTTGAAGACTATCTAGAATTGTACTTTTATGTCAAGTATAATGGGTTCTAATAACCACAAACTACCTGCAAATAGTACGTCTTCATCAACTTTACAAACACTAATCTTGTACAATCATGATTAAGAGTTTAATAATTTAATTAAATGCTGAAAGCTGTAATATTATTTTAGATTCCAATTAACCAATTAATTATTGATCTTCAGGGGACTGAAGTTCTCTTCATCACTTAACACCAATGCCCTCTAAAAGCTAGTCGGATGCAAGTCTCTCTTTCTCTGTTTCACTCCCTCTGGCCAAATCATATTTGTCATATTGAGTAATTAAAAAACTTAAGACCTCAACAGGAAAGTCTCTGCACAACATAACATATCCATCAGTTGGATGACATGAAAGTTCTAAATGCCATTTCTAGAGAAAAAGACACTTTAAAAAAACATGCACGTACAAATTGCTTATTTTGTTGCTGTTGTTCCAATCATTTCTACCCTTTCTGTTATATAATCTAGGTGGCTTGCGAGGAAGAAACAACAAAATAGCATTTAAGTTTAAAAATAGATATTACAACAAGGTGAAAAAGCCTATTCAATCAGGAAGCCTGTGTTTTTTAAAGCCTGCTGAACTAAGGCAGCCTATGCTGTTCACAGAATGCTGAGCAGTAATGGGGTCAGGCATTGCACTTCTGAGAGGCTGCTCCATATTTGGTTACCACAACGGAAAAGGCCCTGTCTCTAACGTTCACCTCCTGGAAATAGAAGGGGAAGAAATGGAGGCAGTGAGAGATTTTACTTTCTTGGGCACCATGATCACTGCAGATGGTGACAGCAGTCACGAAATTAAAAGATGCCTGCTTCTTGGGAGAAAAGCTATGACAAACCTAGAACGCATCTTAAAAAGCAGAGACATCACCTTGCCGACAAAGGTCTGTATAGTTAAAGCTATGGTTTTCCCAGTAGTGATGTATGGAAGTGAGAGCTCGACCAGAAAGAAGGCTGATCGCCGAAGAATTGATGCTTTTGAATTATGGTGCTGGAGGAGACTCTTGAAAGTCCCATGGACTGCAAGATGATCAAACCTATCCATTTTTAAGGAAATCAGCCCTGAGTGCTCACTGGAAGGACAGATCCTGAAGCTGAGGCTCCAGTACTTTGGCCACCTCATGAGAAGAGAAGGCTCCCTGGAAATGACCCTGATGTTGGGAAAGATGGAGGGCACAAGGAGAAGGGGACGACAGAGGACGAGATGGTTGGACAGTGTTCTCGAAGCTACCAGCATGAGTCTGACCAAACTGCGGGAGGCAGTGGAAGACAGGAGTGCCTGTAATGCTCTGGTCCATGGGGTCACGAAGAGTCGGACATGACTAAACGATTAAACAACAACAAGGATTTGCCTCAGAAATTAAGTATCTAGTGAGATTCATATCAATGGGGGAGGTAATATTCTGGTCCCGGCCTGGGGAGTCCTAGACTTCCTAATAATAATAATAATAATAATAATAATAATAATAATAATATCCATTTCATTGCTTAAAAAAGGGGTGGGTGGGAAATGAACGACTTTGTGGGATTAAACATAAAGGTGTTTACACAAACTGTTGGCCTATATTGGCTGACTGGTTAATGCTTTAAAAGGCATTAACTTTTTAATATGTTGCTAAACATGCCTACCTTTTTAAACCACCAAATTCTCCTTTTAAAAAAACTCCACAGCATTGTTTAGTCCATTTAATAATTGTATTCATTGCTGAACAGGGAATGAAAGGGAACAAAGTGTCAACCTATATATATATAGCTACTTAATGGACTCAGTTTGTAATTTTACCGCTGCTTTGACTTCACAATTTTAGTGCAACTTCAATGCTGTTTGTTTAAATTTTATACTAGGTTTAAGAACTTGATAGCATAATTGCATGCATGATTGATCTTTCAAAAACATATTGTAAACAGCATTAAAATGTTTAAGACTATAAAATACTTTTATGAAGTAATCTGCCAATTTTATAGACTTAACACTGCAGCAAACCTCAAACCAACTAACACAGTAATATAGATATAAAATGCTTTATTTATCCTGTAATGGCAAAATCTTTTTTTTTTTTTGATTGGCATAGCATTAAATAAAAGAGAAAACTATAAAATTGCCTTAAAATTCATACAATGTTTCATTTTTAATAGGTTTATTGAACAGATGATCTCCTAGCTTTGGTTTCTTTTGTTTCCTGACACCTTTACAAGACGACATCTGGTAAAAATTGGAATATGGAAAATCTGTCAAGGTGCGGTTGTCTGTTGTCCATCTCTTCTAATGAAGATATGAGTTTCTCCAGAAAACTGGTGTGTGTTTTGTTTCTTCGCTTTGTTTTGGCATATGTTTAATCCTTTCAAAAACATTCATTTGCCTCTGACAATTGTGTTTGTTACGGACCTTACCTCAGTGGTGCTGGACATGTTCTGAATGCAAAAGCAACAGGCGTCTTGAGGAAGGGCTTGGAAAGGTTCAAGTCTGAGTTGAGCTGCTCTTAGTCAGGCCCCATCTGCACTATACTGTTCGTTTAAAGCAGAATCATGTCACTTCCAGCAGTCTGGGCTCCCACCACACCCTCCCACAAATAATCATGGGAATTGTAGTTTGCTAAGGATGCGGAGAGTTGTTGGAGACCCCTTTTCACTTTACAGAGCTTCAGTATTTTAACAGTCACCCCCCTTCCCCGAAAACTCATGGGAATTGTATTTCTGCTAGGCAAACGGGTCTCCTAACAACTCCTGGAAGGCGCCTACTTCTTGGAAGAAAAGCAGTGACAAACTTAAGACAGCATCTTAAAAAGCAGAGACATCACCTTGCTAACAAAGGTCCGCATAGTAAAAGCTATGGTTTTCCCAGTAGTGATGTATGGAAGTGAGAGCTGGACCATAAAGAAGGCTGATCGCCGAAGAATTGATGCTCTTGAATTATGGAAATCAGCCCTGAGTGCTCACTGGGAGGACAGATCCTGAAGCTGAGGCTCCAGTACTTTGGCCACTTCATGAGAAGAGAAGGCTCCCTGGAAAAGACCCTGATGTTGGGAAAGATGGAGGGCACAAGGAGAAGGGGATGACAGAGGACGAGGTGGTTGGACAGTGTTCTCGAAGTTACCAGCATGAGTTTGACCAAACTGCGGGAGGCAGTGGAAGACAGGTGTGCCTGGCGTGCTCTGGTCCATGGGGTCACAAAGAGTCGGACACAACTAAACAACTAAACAACAACAATGTTACACATTGCTTGACACAATAAAGGATTGGATCAAAAGTTCTCTTCAGAACATGGTCAGAACACTCAGGTCTCAGCTACTCCTTCCCTCTACAACTGCAAAAAAACCTGCTCCAAAGGACTGAGTTGTGGAAGGTAGCATGGATGTTGCAGAGAACTGGCAAAAACATCACTCCCTTGTCACCTGCATAAGACTTCCTCCATCTTCTATCCGCTTTATGCTAAGATGTTTTAGAAATGAAAAGGCTTTCCCCCATTCATGGAAAGGCACATTTGGATTCAACCCAAACAGTTACAAAATTATTCAACTCGTTTGGCAAACAATTCTGCCCATTTAAAAAGGCAAATTTCAATATAATAGTCAAACTAGGGTAGAGGGTCATAGGGCTTCCACCCACACAGAGAGGTGTGGCTGGTTTCCACTGTGAGCTGCAGCCATACTTAAATCTTGACAACCCAATGGTGGGGTATGCATATGAACATCATGTGCTGTCTTGACCAGCTTACTTTTATGGAATTTGGAAAATAAACTGTAATTCTAGTGAACTAGAATGCAGATATTAAACACACACCACAAAAATAAACTCAATTAAACCAGCCTAGACTATGTACACTCTCTATATATTAAAAACAGGGCCACTTCTCATTTTAATCTTGACAGAATCACTTCAGCAAGACAAACCATACTGAAAAGAGAACAGGTCTCTTGGGATCCATACACCTAATGTAAGAACTGTGTAGCTGATATTTCGATATACACTATACAATTCTGCTTTTATTTATTAGAACTATGTATATATTACCCTTCCACTTCATTTGTACTATAACGTTCAAGACAGCTTTTAAGTAAAGCACTGAGGTATGTCCCCATTCCACTGTTTAATTTAAATAATTTGTTGAGGCTGGTAAGGCTTTTATGAAACACATTCCCACACATCAGCTTTGAATATTGTTCATCACCTTCCTGGGTAATATATTTGTAGTTTTCAATACTGTCTGTGAATCAGATGTCTTTGCAGAACTCTCACTTTACTCATGAACTAAATGTTTGATGCTCTTTTTTATATACTTGTCAAACACACCCATCAGCTCTAGGAAGATTATTGACAGTGTAAAGCACTTAACTGCTAGGTGCTAAGAAAACAAACATACACCTTGAAACACATATTCTTTGGTTTCTGAAATTACAGGTTTCAGAACTTTTCCTCAAGACTAACTAAAGGTACCCCGAATGTTGGAAACAACTGAAGAGGGTGAGAATATTGGAAAGTATTATTATTATTATTATTATTATTATTATTATTATTATTATTAATTTAGTATTTATACCCCGCCCATCTGGCTAAGTTTTCCCAGCCACTCTGGGCAGCTCCCAGTCGAGTATTAAAAACAATACAGCATTAAATATTAAAAACTTCCCTAAACACTGCCTTCAGTTGTCTTTTAAAAATAGGATAGTTGCTTATTTCCTTGACATCTGATGGGAGGGCGTTCCACAGGGCGGGCGCCACTACCGAGAAGGCCCTCAGTCTGGTATTGGACGATGATTATTGTGAGCTACACAGAAGGAATCAAGAGATTTATCTAAACTACATGATATGCACAATGGTTCAGCATCAAGTAGTATGCCTTGTTCTCTTTGATGAATGTTTTACACAGCACTTTTCAACTTATTTTGCCCAGTCACCTCCCTACTTCCCTTTCAGAGCCATTCCGACATCTCCTATATTGATTAAGGCAATGATCATAGGTTAAACTCAATGCAACTGCTTTGCAGACATACAGTTCCAGATTCTATCCCCACCATCTTGGGGCAGTGCTGGGAAAGACTCCTGACTAAAATGCTGGAGAGCCACAGCTGATCAGCATAGCCAACAGGATGCCCTCCAGAGATTCTGGACTTCAGTTTCCATCCATGACCAACGGCCCAATAACATCTGTAGGGCACCATTGTGTAGACCAGGGGTAGTCAACCTTTTTATCCCTACCACCCACTAATGCATCTTTCTTGATGGTAAAATTTCCTTACCGCCCACCAGTGCTCAATGGAAGGAGGATTCAGCTTGTGCCGTAGAACCCCCTACCGCCCACCTAGAATCCTGAAACGGCCACTAGTGGGCGGTATGGACCAGGTTGACAACCCCTGGTGTAGACAAACTGAGTCAGATGGACCAGTGCTCTCAACTAGGTATAAGACAGCTTCCTAGCTTCTTAAAGACAGGACTCTTCAAGAATAAGGTCAGCACTGATGAGAGACCAACATGGGCAGCCTGCCCAGGGTGCCCAAAAATCTGGCTCTGGGCCTGATATTCACAGGCTTTTACTGTCCTTCCTTACAAGATTTTCCCAGTAGACTGGAAACAACTTCCACTAGCACTTTGGCCAGCAGCTACAAGTCCTGTGTGAGAGCCAGTGTGGTGTAGTGGTTAAGAGCAGTAGTCTCGTAATCTGGGGAACCGGGTTCGCATCTCCGCTCCTCCACATGCAGCTGCTGGGTGACCTTGGGCTAGTCACACTTCTTTGAAGTCTCTCAGCCCCACTCACCTCACAGAGTGTTTGTTGTGGGGGAGGAAGGGAAAGGAGAATGTTAGCCGCTTTGAGACTCCTTCGGGGAGTGATAAAGCGGGATATCAAATCCAAACTCTTCTTCCTCACCTTCTTTTAGGGAAAACGTTGGCTCTAAATTCTCCTGCCCCTTTTTGCTCCCCCTCATACCTCTTTGATCCCCACTGCAGTTTTAAGTTGGCATTGCTTTGCATAATCTTCCTTCAAATAGGATTTTCAATTTTAATTTTCATCACACATTTCCTCGAAGCAACCACATACAAGAAAAGGGCTCCCTCAACAGTAAATAACTTCATTGTATTTTTTATTGATTTGATTAGAGTGGGGGAGACCATCTTATTCTAACAAAGCAAAATATAATAATCATGAGACAGAGACATTGCCAAGTAATTTTCGGCATTGATAATTGAATGGAAAGGGCATGCTAGCCTACCACTAACAACTAAAGCTACACGACCTCCATTGAACTATACATTTGAGATAATAATCCCCATTACAATCCATCATAATAAAAAGCCAAATTGTGTGAGTACCGTTGCAACATATTTCTATTAGACAAAATTACAAAGCCCAAAATAATGGAAATGATTGCTTAAGGGTAAAGAGGCAAAATTAAGGACACCACAGTACATTTAACTTAGCTGGAGCTGAGAAGAAAGAAGTATCATATTGCTTAGCACGTACCTATACAAATGAAAAGATACAGCCTTAAAATATAGTCTACACTATCATGTATAACAATCCCATGTTGGATTTTTTTTTGGGGGGGGGGCTATTTAATGATGCACTGGTGACTTTATTTTCTTTCTTTTCTTTTATCAAAGCACCTGCAGGCTATCTTTGCTTAAGCAAACAGAATTATACATTCCTGTCTTTATCAAGGAGCTGCAGCCAAAAACAGCATCTCAATGAGACAAATGTTCTTAAATCAGGGGCAGCCAATCTGGGGTCCTCCATCACTCCTGATCATTGGCTACGCTGGCTGGCACTAATGGGAGTTGAACAACCTCTGGAGGGAACCACATTGGCCATTCTTGGTTTAGAGAATTATAAATGAGTCACAGGCTCTCATGCTCCCTCCCTCCCCCCTTACTGTCTCAGATAGTTCCCCTATCTGTTTCCTAGCATGCACCATAGTTTGCCAATATTCAATCCAATCCAGAAGCAGAACAATGGTTTGCAAGGAAAGCACTAGCAATGGTTTACGGATTTGGACATCAATGATGAGTGACAAACGAAGACAGAGATCGAAGTCATAACAGAAGAAAGAAAGGGAATGCAAGTCCACATTTCATTTATTACCATAGGAAACCAGAAGCCTGTCATCTGTCTCAGTATTACGTATATTGACTAGCAGTGGTTCCCCAGGTTTTCAGCCCTATCTGAAGATACAGGGGATCGTCCTTGTGACATTCTGCATTCAAAACAATGATCTGCCACTGCGTGGTGGCCTTTTCTGAATTATGGATTGGAGGATCACCAATCCGTAAAAATCTGTACACCAATCTGTAAAAATGAACAACTTCCTTTTTTTTTTGCTAACACAGTTAGTTAGTTAGTTAGTTTATTGATTGATTGATTGATTGATTGATCGATCAAATTTATATTCTGCCCTATACCCAGAGGTCTCAGGGCAGTTCAAAGAACAAAACCAAAACCACAAAACATATAAAAACAACCCAATAACTCCCCCCAACACATTTTAAAAGGGCATTGGGTGTCAATCAGATAGACCAAAGGCCTGGTTAAAAGGGAACGTTTTTGTCTGGAGCCTAAAGGTGTATAATGAAGGCACCAGGCGAACTTCCCTGGGGAGAGCATCCCACAGATGGGGAGCCACTGCAGAGAAGGCCTGTTAAAATTTGAGAAATGGGACTCACAATACTCTCCTGATATACATCCCTAAACTGGTTTGGGCATTCACGACTCAAAGCTCAAGATAAATTCACTTTCCTAGGCATATCATAATGGGTATCCTGTGAAGAGATTGCTTGAATACTCTAGCCAGAATAGCACCCTTGGGATATTATAAGACAATTCTCATCATCTCATTGAAAGAGGTGGGTTTGATTAGTGTGGAGAAGGGACATTTAAAAGGGAAACATCAAATACCACATGCTAATATTACTATAGAAGAAACATCAGCATGCTGAAGGGTTTTGTACCTTGGCTGTCCTTTGAAAGATGGGCCCTAGGCGGCAGGAAAGAGAGGAAGATATATTACCCTCTCCAGAGGGCATGCTTAATGCTCCCATGGCCAGTTATCAAGTGACTCTTATGTCACTAGCCCAAAAAGAATGCCCTTTTCCAAGGCATGACATCTTATTAGTTTTCCTTTTCTGAAAGTGTAAGAAGAATCCATAGACACTTCCCTTCACTGCTACAAAACAGGGGTGGAGTCATAAAGATGCCCAGAAGGGCTGGCTGAAGCATTTAAATCATTCCTGATCTTAATCTTTTAAATGTTCCCTAAGACTGTCATGGAGCATTATCAGCACAGAATGAAGATGCTGATGAGAAAGTCTACTTACATCTCCATCCATTCCCTCTCACTCGCTGAATGATCAAACCAAAGGAGACTGATATGCCTCTGTGGCGATCACACAGGGCCCCCAGACGTTTGACGGTCTATAGACCCTGTGCCACCATTGTGATTGCTTTCTTGGCTGCCACCACCCTGCTTCTCGCGGGGACACACAGAGTCCAGACAGTTGTTAACAATAACAAATAATCAAGTTTATTTTTAAATGCAGGAACAAGTGTGTGGTTTTAGTTTATTTTTTCTCTTGTCAGTTTCTTAATCTTAATCCCTAACAACTCCAAACTGATTATTCCAACTATCTATCTGACTCAACCTAACAATTCCTCTCACTCTCTCACAATTCAACTCGACCAACCCACACCTAATCCTCCCTCTTCCTTCTTCACCTCCCAAACCTCAACTGACTTTCAAAACCTCCCACTCTAACTTTTACTCCCCCCTTGCATTCTCACTGGCCAATCACATCACACCCATTTTAACCCTTTCCTTATGACCCATCCTAGGAGGCAAACGCCACAGCCTCCAGAGCAGGGGTAGGCAACCTAAGACCTGGGGGCCGGATGCAGCCCAATCGCCTTCTCAATCCAGCCCGCGGACAGTCCGGGAATCAGTGTGTTTTTACATGAGTAGAATGTGTCCTTTTATTTAAAATGCATCTCTGGGTTATTTGTGGGGCAAAGGAATTCATTCATATATTTTTTCAAAATATAGTCCAGCCCACCACATGGTCTGAGGGACATTGGACCAGCCCATGGCTGAAAAAGGTTGCTGGCCCCTGCTCTAGAGCTCTAGTGACCAATGAGCTAGCAGAGGGAGGTGTCACAATGAAGGGTGTGTCACAAGGAACTCCGCAACCAAGCAACCACCAGCACTTGAACTGACACTACTCTCAACTGACACTACTAAGCTTGCTTATATGGCTTTTAATCCATGTTCAGCTTTTTACAAGTATGTAAAATGAAATTTATCCCTTTATATTCAAGCTTCCGTTGTTCCTGCACCTACTGAGCATTAGCTATCTAATCTACCTCTCTGCCTCTTTGGCAGAGAGGAACAGTGGAAAACCAGCAATCACCACGTGTGTATTTATTCATTTTATTACCCCCCTTCACTTGCAGGTCCCAGGGCAAGTTACAGCCATCTAAATTATAATTATTGTTGTTATTAATTAAATTTGTATACCACCCTATACCATAGGTTTCAGGGAAGTTCACAGGATAAGATCACAATATAAAAATACAAAATACATAATAAAAACAAATACAACCAATAACCCCCACCACACACACACACACAGGCATGTCAACAGGGCGAGCCTTGAAAATACAACTCTCTGGTGTCAAAGGCCAGATAACAGGCCCCTATTCCCCAGGGACAGTCCCAGATTTACAGAAGGTGTCCCAGTTTCTGATTTGATCCTGGAATGTCCTGCTGTTCTTTAGGTCCTCCCTATTTTAAATGTTCCCTAAGACTGTCATGGAGCATTATCAGCACAGAATGCAGATGCTGATGAGAAAGTCTACTTACACCTCCATCCACTTTCTTTCTCACTTGCTGAATGATCAAACCAAAGGAGATCGCTATGTCTCTAGAGGACCAATGAGCCAGCAGAGGGAGGTGTCACAATGAAGGGCGTGTCACAAGGAACTCCGCAACCAAGCAACCACCAGCACTCAACTGACACTACTCCCAACTGACACTACTAAGTTTGCTTATATGGCTTTTAACCCATGTTCAGCTTTTTACATGTATGTAAAATGAAATTTATCCCTTTATATTCAAGCTTCCGTTGTTTATATTCAAGCCTTATATTCAAGCTTCCGAGGCTTTATATTCAAGCCTCCGCCCCTTGCTTCAAAAGAGGGGACAGAGGGGAAGGCGCGCGCCCGGAGATTGCGGGGCAGGCAACGGGGAGAAGCAATCTTCTCCCCGCTGCCCCTTGCTTTAAAACAGGTCCGGGGACAGAGGGTTAGGGTTAGGGCGCTTCCCCTCTGTCCCCGATGGTCTCCTTAGGAACGCATTGATTGATTTTAAATGCATTCCTATGGGAAACCATGCTTCACAAGACGAAAAACTCGCAAGACGACAAAACTTGCGGAACGAATTAATTTTGTCTTGTAAGGCACCACTGTACTTTTTCTGGATGCCCTTCAAGATGTCACTATTAAACTAATCTGCCTAACTAATCTCTATAGGATGGAGAAACAAAACTAAGATGTTCAAATCAGAACATTTGCCAAAGGAGTACAAGTTATTCAAATGAATTTATCCCTCTCTCCTCAAAATTCAGTCTTCTATATCTCTCATATTACACAGGTTCCTGTTGACTTCTTAAGGAGATCTCTTTTCAAGGTAATGAGCTGTTGATAATGTTTAATGACCTTATACGGTAGGAGTTCTACATTTCGGGATTAAAATTCATCTCAAGCATCCTGGCCTGAGAAGCAACAGACTGTGCCTAGCGAACCATTACCTAAGACTATACAAGTGACACCAGCAGCAGCAATTTAAAAAACACTGCAATAGCAATACGCATCATATTAAAAAGAAAGATCTCAATGCACACAAGTTAACAAAGTCAGGAAAAGGGCAAGTTTCATCTTTTAAAAAAATATTTTGTATAATAATGACTTTGCATTTCTACTAGGTTTACATAAAACATAAAAAGATGGTATCACATATACTAGAAAGGCAGCACATGTTGTTTTTAGCATCCTGCCATTTTATCAAAAGCCTCAGAGTTTATAATGAGCAGGAATGTGAGAAGAGTGCATTTCATCCAAAGTTTGACTCTTAATGAACTCTACCCATGTGCAACCAATGAGCTTACCTTTGTTGTCCTCCAACTTTGGACCAGTTGCAACATATAGATGGGCCTCTGCCATGATGTTGTCTGGATTCTTCTTGTGTCAAGTCCAGTTTCCACAAATCCCTCTCTTTAGAGCTGCCCAACCACATCACATTGCATGCTGGAGATTCTCAGAAATGGCTTTTCAGGGGGTTGCAGTGGGGAGGAGTGGGTGAGAAACCCCCACTGCATGAGCCTTGCTCAGGCATTTTTAGACCCAAGCCATAACACAAAATGAGCAACCAAATACGTTAGGATTTTACTCTCCCTCTGTTGCATGCATGAGCTGGTCTTTTGTCTCACTCCTAAATATGTGCCATTAAAGGTGATTCGGCCATTAAATGTGACCTGCAGCTTGAAGGCACAATGGTGAAGCAGAAAGAGGGTCTAAAACAGCCAGCTGATGAGAAGGAAAATGGCTTCATCTGCACCTGAGCCTTTCACAACAGCTTTTCCCTCACCCAGAAATCACAAACTGTTCATTCTATGGCAGCCTTTCTCAACACTGGGTCCCTAAGTGTTGTTGGACTACAGCTCCCATCATTGTTCACCACTGGCCATGCTGGTGAGGAATGATGGGAGTTGTAGTCCAAGAACATATGTGGTTGAAAAAGGCTGCTCTATGGGGATGAACCTTATTACCACCTGAGGTTTGCAAACCAAGCTACTGTTAAAGTAGCCTGGAATACAATCACTTACCACCTGGTCACCATGAGCAATCAGGAATCTCATTCAGGTGAGTGTGTGGGCTGACAGTGTGGAGAAAAAGATTTGTTCTTCCTCTTCCAGCTTCTATGCTGGCAATAGAGGTTGTGAAGCCCCTTCCTCCATGGAAATACAGCAGGCTGGTCAAGGAAGCTGTCCCCTCCTTTGCCAACCCATGAATGAAGAGAAGCAAAAACATAGACAACTACCCACAGGGTAATGGAGCAAACTGCAGCTCCACTACTGGTCTGCTGCACTTCTCTGATGGTTGTGCTTCTTTTATAAGCATAGGAGTGGGTACCAATAAGAAAACTTGGCAATCCCAATAAGCACAGGGAAAATGCCGTTCCCTAATAGCCTGCCTACTTTGTATTGAAAAACAAGTTAGCTTAAAAAAGGGCGGGGGGGGGGGAGAAATTAAATTGTTGGTTTTTTCCCTGCTAGATTTTCAGTCGGAAGCATTACCAGGGGAGAAATCAATTGGCAGCAGCTGAGAAGAGATATTTAAGTTGAAGGCCAGAACATCTTAATTGGGAAAGGGTGTTAAAAGTTGGAGCTAGAGTCACTTCAACATATAACAAAGCTCTCAAAAAACACTTTCTATAAAATCAAGTAAGGTCAAATATAATGGGAAATGCCTTGCCAAACCCAAGGGTGTGTGTGTGTGTGTGTGTGTGTGTGTGTGTGTGTGTGTGTGAAATTGTCCACAAAGACTTTAGATTCAGCACTAGAATAGCCTTTCCACAAAATCAATTGTTTGTGTGTGTTCAGCTGTTTATCCTTTGTAGTGCACAATGCATATGCCTTCCCCAGAACTTGTGCTTCTGTTGTGGGGCTATATTGCCTTTTTCCAGCACCCAAGGTGCAATATTTTATGGTTTGGGAGAGTGACATGTGTCCCCCAAATACTGGATGTGTGGCTATTAGGTATGTATGAAGTGTTGCTTATACAAGTGTCAAGGACACCTCTTGGATATTACCTCTCGAGTGAAAGATAAGTGACAAATCTGCACCTCGTGCCCAGTTCTACTGACATTTTGTGACCTTCAGAAACACTTTCCCCTCACAAACCAGGAGAACCTGTAGTTCTCCAGAAGTTGCTGGACTAAGCTCCCTCCACCCCTGACCACTGGCCATGTTGGATGGGACTGTTGGGCACTGGGGTGACAACATCTGAAGGGGCCACGAGTTCTTGATTCTTATTTTAGAGGTTGTGTGCTTCCCTGCTATGCATATCAAACAGAGGGGGAAATCGGTTGTGGCTGTTAAGTAATGCCACCGAAGTTACCCGTCCCCTGCTCTCTGGCCAGTATCTTAGCAGCCATCTGGATCTAGATCATATTTCACTCCTCCAGCATTTAATTCAGAGATGGGGAATCGATGGCTCTTCAGGTGTTATTGGGTCTCCAATTCCCATCAGCCCCAAACAGCAAAGCCAATGGTTAAGGATACAGTGGTGCCCCGCAAGACGAAATTAATTCGTTCCGCAATTTTTGTCGTCTAGCGAATTTTTCGTCTTGCGAAGCACGAAATCCCATAGGAATGCATTGAAAATCAATTAATGTGTTCCTATGGTCAAAAAAAGTCCAAACAAAGCCAAATTTGGTACAACAACAGTTTATTAACTGCTCTTTAAAGTCACACATACTGTAAAGAGCAGTTCAAAAATTGAAGGGAAAATAAATTAACTTTATAAACAAAACATGTCTTTGTTTTTAGACAAAGAAAACAAAGTCGCGAGACGTTTTCGTCTTGCGAAGCAAGCCCATAGGGGAAATTCGTCTTGCGAGGCAAATCGAGAACGGAAAAACCTTTCGTCTAGCGAGTTTTTTGTCTTGCGAGGCATTCGTCTTGCGAGGTACCACTGTATTGGGAATTAGTCCAACAACATCTGGAGAGTCACAGATTCCTCACCTTTGGGCTGAAGGGGAAAATTGTTGTGCAAACTCTATACAAAGGGGGAAAGGAACCAAAAAAATCCTTCAATTTTGAAATCCTTTATTACTATTTTTTAAAGGAAGATTCAAGATTCATTGTGATCTTAGCTGCCCTCTCCTCACCTTCCTAGTGCTAGAGGTTCTCGTGAAACTTTTTTTAAAAAAGAAGAGCACACAAATGTAGCAAAATATATTTTTATGCGATGCAACATAGTCTCTGTGGCGATCACACACAGGGCCCCCGGACGTTTGACGGTCTATTGACCCTGTGCCGCCACTGCGATTGCTTTTTCCACTGCCACCACCCCGTTTCTCACGGGGACACACGGAGTCCAGTCAGTTGTTAAGATAAACAAATAATCAAGTTTATTTTTAAATGCAGGAACAAGCTTATGGTTTCAGTTAATTTTTCTCTTGTCAGTTTCTTATTCTTAGTTCCTAACAACTCCAAACTGATTATTCCAACTGTCTATCTGACTCCACCTAACAATTCCTCTCACTCTCTCACAATACAACTCGACCAACCCACTGCCTATTCCTCCCTCTTCCTTCTTCAACTCCCAAACCTCAACCTCAACTCCCAAACCTCAACTAACTTTCAAAACCTCCCACTCTAACTTTTATTCCCCCCTTGCATTCTCACTGGCCAATCACATCACACCTATTTTAACCCTCTCCTTATGACCCATCCTAGGAGGCAAACGTCACAGTCTCATTAAAGCAAGCAAACATAATCAATTTGGAATGTGATCCAACATTTTTTCATCAGACGTGATGGAACTTCCCCATACTATTTGGCATCCTCTGTCCCCACCCGCTCTGTTCCAAAGAGTCACCAATACTCAGGAGTAGATTTAGAGGGTCAGCAGTGGGCGGGAGAGGTAGGGGAGCAGTCTGCTGTGCATGCACAATGCCACAATCAGATATCACCCTTTGGCTTGATATTTCCCCCACCCAACCCCAAAACTGAACAAAGAATCTATAAAAAAAAACCCATAGGGTAAGCAGGCTATCTGTTAACAACTTTAAAATAAACTGAAGTATATTTATTTACTGTGTTTGTTTGCCATGATATAATGAAATTGTGGGTGCTAGTTTTATGTTGCCGTATTATAATGGGGGGGGGGGATGATAGTATACAGCTGTAATGCACAAGAGAAACAAAAAAACTAATTAAGATTAGATTTTCAATTAGCCCATATTTGGCTGATACAAGAGACTGTGCATACATTTTGAGTTACAATAAAAGACTGTAGGAAAAGAGTATAGCATAGCTGAAATCCTGTATATTTGCGCCTATAGATGTCTGTCCAAGAAAAAGATATATGAAAGGGCAAACCAGATACTCATTGATTTCAACATTTCTGCATTCCTTCCTTAGTTCTCTAAAAGCAGCAAGCTCATACTACAACAACAACAACAATTCAGTTCATTGCTATTGGGAAATTATCACAGAAATTCTAGTCTCTGAAATATTCAATTCTGCTACATTTCCTATCCGGTGGTGACTCTTCTAATCAATATTTTACTTGAAAGCAGTCGAACTCCCTCCTATTTTATTTAACTTCAATAGGTACTATTCCAGGTAAGTATTCAGAACAAGAAAGCTATAAAACCTATTTATTTATTTATTTATTTGTTTGTTTGTTTGTTTGTTTATAAAAAAAACACCTAACATTTTTTCCTTTAAAGTTATCAGTTGTACAGGATTGGGTGGGGATATTTGTACTTGGAAAGTACAAAGATTCTAGGCCTATAGTTGAAGGCTTCATTTGAATTGGAGAATTTAGTCTCCTTCCATTTAAAGTTCATTTCATATGTGCGATTCAGAAAAGGTGCTTCAAGAAACTTTGGCAATCTACAGTTAGCTAGTATCAATGCTCTTCTAATATTGTTGAGTATATTTCAAATAAGGGCGAACTTGGAACAAATTTACTCAACCACAAAAAGAGATTGGAAAGGAGGCCCAGGGGAAACACACATGATTGTAGGATAAGCAGTTTCAGAAGGTGAACATTAAGGTGGGAAGGAACATATTATTGTTGTTTATCTCAGAAAGAAAGCTGTTAGCAAAATGACATGCTTTAGCTGGGATTTCTAACTTCAGTTAGCAAAACAGGATTGAATCTGCTAAGTAAATACAATGAACTGAACCAAGTAAAAGTATTATCAAAATGGGTTTAGACACAGTCTATTAGATAAACATCCTTACCAGCAATAATTTAGCCCAGAAAGTATTTGGCCTTCCAGGTTTACGTGTTATTTTAAAGAGGCCTCCTCTCTCATACTAAGCAATGAGTCTCTTTAAAGGATTTTGTCTATACTCATTTTCGACAGATGAAATTAGCATGGTGGTTTGGGAATAAAGTTTGTCATTTAAAAACGTGAAGCCAAATGTTGGGGTAAATGAATAGAACATGTTTGGAAACTGTCTTGAAACATTCAAAGAACATTGTTCAATGGTGAAGGGTAACCAAAAAAAAATCACAAGTATTGAAATGTGAACAGCTCTAAGGATTAAAACTGAGAACTGTAGAGGATTCTAAATTTATTTTTTTAAAACTTATTTACTACTAAACATGTTATATATGCTAGGGAATTACAATTCCAACAATTCCAACTCAACCAATCTCATCAGATTCCAGAACATTTAAAGGCTAATGTACAGGCATATATCAGATGGATTTTGGAACTGGAAGTGACTGAGTCATCCAGTTGTCCCCTAGTACTTGTTAAATAAGTAAAGGTAAAGGTACCCCTGCCCGTACGGGCCAGTCTTGACAGACTCTAGGGTTGTGCGCCCATCTCACTCAAGAGGCCGGGGGCCAGCGCTGTCCGGAGACACTTCCGGGTCACGTGGCCAGTGTGACATTGCTGCTCTGGTGAGCCAGAGCCGCACATGGAAACGCCATTTACCTTCCCGCTAGTAAGCGGTCCCTATTTATCTACTTGCATTCAGAGGTGCTTTCGAACTGCTAGGTTGGCAGGCGCTGGGACCGAGCAACGGGAGCGCACCCCGCCGTGGGGATTCGAACCACTGACCTTTCGATCGGCAAGCCCTAGGCGCTGAGGCTTTTACCCACAGCGCCACCCGCGTCCACTTGTTAAATAGGGGTAGGCAAACTAAGGCCCGGGGACTGAATCCGGCCCAACTGCCTTCTAAATCCGGCCTGCGGACGGTCCAGGAATCAGCATGTTTCTACATGAGTAGAATGTGTGCTTTTATTTAAAATGCATCTCTGGGTTATTTGTGGGGCATAGGAATTGGTTCATTTCCCCCCCAAAAATATAGTCTGGCCCCCTGCTGAAAAGGTTGTTGACCCCTGTTGGTAATCATTACTGTGTCAAAAACAAAGAATGTTTTCATATTTTCCCCCTTCTGATAGTAACACATTAAAGTTCTCGGTCCCTGTCTATGCAATTCTCAGTCATGTCAAAAATCATATGTCCTTTCATCCATTGAATACAGCTTTATTTGTAAATATATATATATTTTCAGGCAGGAATGAAGATTTGGAGATATGCTTCAGAGGTCCAGACTATGGGGAGCCCGGAAAAATTAATAACTACAATTGGACTACAATTTGATCGCTTTTTTATTTTAGTTTATTGTTTTGAATTGGATTATGATGCAGATATGTTGATTGGCTGTTTTTATTGGATTGGAAAATCAATAAAAATGATTAAAAAAAGAAACAAAGAATGGAGCTATCCATTTCTACATTAATTTTAGACCATAGAACAGTAAGTCAGCTTGTGATCATTCTCCGATAACTAGTATTGTTAGAGCTCACGGGTAAAGCCAACTATATTTGCTTTTAACAACTTACAGGCTCCTTTAGAAGAGGAAGAAGAAAGTAAAACTTTACTGCAATATTTCAGAGGTTGCTTCCATTTGCAGTTATGCCTTTTTGGTTTACAGCAACTTTCCAAAGGCTGTGTACAACTGTTATGTACACATGTGGGATATGCAGCAGCACATGTCAAGTATTTGTCCATTTGTTGTTCAAACGGACAGCCATCTGAAACACCTAGAAGTGCTGACTCTGGCCAGACTTTAGTACAGCAACTTCAGAATTGTCCACTATTGAGAAAAGTTAAGTGTATATGGTTGATACACAGAGGTGAAGTCAGGGATAGCTAAAGGTGACACATTAGAAATAACTTTCTATTGACTAATTTGTTGGGAGGGGCCACACAATGAAAATGGTGATAGGAAGAGAAGATGTTCAAAATGCTGTAATGGAATCGAAAGAAATATTCTGTGTAAGATTTAGCCCAACTAGGAAAAGTCTTTTTGTACTGGAGAGCAGTGGATGTGATGTGGGCTTTGGGACAATGATGAAACAAGAAAAATATGGGAGTGAACAGCCAATATCCTACAAAACAAAAGGATAAGAAGAAGAAGAGTTTGGATTTGATATCCCGCTTTATCACTACCTGAAGGAGTCTCAAAGTGGCTAACATTCTCCTTTCCCTTCCTCCCCCACAACAAACACTCTGTGAGGTGAGTGGGGCTGAGAGACTTCAGAGAAGTGTGACTGGTCCAAGGTCATCCAGCAGCTGCATGTGGAGGAGCGGAGACGCGAACCCGGTTCACCAGATTATGAGTCCACCGCTCTTAACCACTATACCACACTGGCTCATATATTGGATAATTATCACACTGGATAATATTTTAGGGGAGAATATTAAGTGGATAATTGAATTTCTCAGGCATTGGCTGTCAGGGGACAACCCTTCTGTTAGTAATTGACCAGTGCCCATTAATATGGATTAATCAAACAAAATACACAAATGCTAATGTTACTTGACATTTCAGCCATATTGTTTCTAAGGTAAGCAAAGAATAGGGACAGATAATCAAATGTTGATTATCTGTTCAGATATAGATATATAACGTATTCTGAAAACTGCTTGTAGCCCGTGGTTTATTGTGTGTTTTAAACTGCAGCACTTGTCCAGGGGTCCTTTACCTTACTTGTACAGTGGTACCTCAGGCTAAGTACTTAAATCGTTCCAGAGATCCATACTTAACCTGAAACTGTTCTTAACCTGAAGCACCACTTTAGCTAATGGGGCCTCCTGCTGCCACTACGCTGCCGGAGAACAATTTCTGTTCTCATCCTGAAGCAAAGTTCTTAACCTGAAGCACTATTTCTGGGTTAGCGGAGTCTGTAACCTGAAGCGTATGTAACCTGAAGCGTATGCAACCCGAGGTACCACTGTATTTGTGCTGAAATCGCTGCTTAGGAATCTCATCTGGGATGGTGATCGTTAAGAAAAGGAGATACAGGTAGCTTTAGCTGCTGAGAACCAGCCAAGTGTTACAACTTAAAATAGAGGAGGAAAAAAGAGGAGCCCACGTTGCAACAGTTTTACTATGAACAAGCTGGATGGTGGTTAAGCTGAGACACACCTAGACTACTAAATGAGGTGGGGGGCAGGATCCAGGCTGTATTGCCCTTGGACTAGTTGGAATTATTTCCTTCGATGGGCTTGGGCATCCTTCCTGTAATTAGGAGAATTCTGTTATATGCTAACTATTTTTAAGGGGATATTTTGTGAGAGACACAATCGCTCAAATTAAACTTTAACTAAAGCATGGGAAGTTTTGAAACCTAAAGTGAACAGATGATCACTGATGTGTGTTTTTTAACGACCCCTTGCTTAGGCATTCCCGTGGCAGGGTCCCACAATTAAAGAAGCGGCCAGCTTGCTGCTGTTCCAGTTACACTGCAGCTAGAAAGAAAGGAAACCAGAGGAGAGAAACTGAAGTGGTGGCTGGGCAAAAGTAATTTCAGAGTGGGAATGGACACACAGAGAGTGAAGAGATGGAGCCCATCTTCTAAAATTGCTCTGAGCACTGGGTGAGGTGAATAGCTGGTGCCTTCAGGGTCCAGTGACCATCCCAGATACAATCAAGTCAGCCTCATTGAACAATCAGGGTTGTTGCTGGGTACTGTAATGAAGGCTTAACCATACTTGAGCTGAGCAGCCAGGAAGCACCAATTCACCACTTGGGAGCCTCAGAACATATATGGCAGCCTCTCACAGTACCCTGAGGGTGTCTGTAAGCACAGTACCAGGTTGCCTTTCAAGCTCCATGCAGGAAGGCCAGTTAAGCCTCTTTGCACATGCACATGGAAGCCATTCTGGCTTCTGTGATCTGAGCCACAGGTTTGTATGATCAGAATGTAGATCCATTCTACTCTCTGCCAAAATTTTGGAGAGCAGAGCCAGTTGTTTCATTGCTCTCATAGATGCACAGTATCTTGTGCCAAAGGTCACCACTATTGTGATGATCATGATCTGCAGTAACCTGGAAAGCTGTTGCTGCATTGAATATACTCCCCACTGCCAGAAATATGGGATATACTGAGGTGAAAATGAAAATCATAGATATTTAGTGCAACTCTAAAGCACACTAGATTTAAGGGAACAATGACAGGCATGGAACAAGGACCTACTTATATGATGTGATAGCCATATTCAGATAGCTAATGGGCTGTCACGTAGAAGATGGCGCGAGCATGTTTTCTCTTGTTCCATAGGGTAGGATCTGAACTGATAGATTCAAGTTACAAGAAAGGAGATTCTGACTAAACAGCAGGAAGAACTTTCTGGCAGTAAGAACTGTTCGACAGTAGAAGAGACTCTCTCAGAAGGTGGTGGACTCTTCTTCCTTGGAAGATTTTAAGCAGAGGTTGAATGGGATGACCATCTGTCATGGGTGTTTGGGATTCCTGCATTGCAAGGGGCAGGACTGAGGTCCTGAGAGTGACTTCCAATTCTACAATTCTATGATTCTACAATTCTATATGCCAGTCAGTACTCCCTAGTCCTAGTCTGATACCTTGTGAACTATACACACATTCAGGCATTTCCCTAACCACACAAAGGTTTTATCTTTGAATAGGGAAGGAGTGCACAAGCAGTCACCGTCCCCACTGTCCCTGACAGATGTGCTTCAGCCCTTTATATGCTTGTAATTCTCTCTATAATGGGACACGGGTGGCGCTGTGGGTAAAAGCCTCAGCGCCTAGGGCTTGCCGATCGAAAGGTCGGCGGTTCGAATCCCCGCGGCGGGGTGCGCTCCCGTCACTCGGTCCCAGCGCCTGCCAACCTAGCAGTTCGAAAGCACCCCCGGGTGCAAGTAGATAAATAGGGACCGCTTACCAGCGGGAAGGTAAACGGCGTTTCCGTGTGCTGCGCTGGCTCCATCATCGATGGAGTAGCTAGGTTTGTGATGGCTGCACAGATATCGAGGAAGAATTGTTTAGAAAAAAATGCTATTAACTTTTATGATATCCAACTGTGTTAATTATTTTGTCTATTTTATGGAAAAGGTTTGTCTCTCTCGCAAGCTTCCCTGTAAACTAGATGGATGCTCCTTTACTTTTTCCCTTTCTTCTTTTAATATTGGATGATAAATGTGATGATATTGTAATGGCCATATTGGATATAATATATATATTTCTTTTTATCTTTCAATAAAGAATAAAAAATAAAAAATACAAGAGATATAATAGCTCTTAAATTCTACATAGTAATTCATACCTGAGCACACACTACTTCACATGCACTTGTTATTTTTGCCATTTGCCTGCTATTTTAAAGCCCGTTCATACAAACATCCATTTAAAATATTCTAAAAAGGCAATATCCTGACTGGAGCGCTTTCATTCCATTCAGCATTACAACAAATTGCCTGACTGAAAAGTAAATATTTACTTCAAAAGAATATGAACCTTACAAAAATATAACAACACACATAAACAATATGAAATTACTTTAACTAAACTTTATTTGACTGATGTTTCACAAGGGTTCTGCTTGTGCATTTTTTAGTTTAATACCAACCACAGTTAGGCTCAGTTTGCACATAATGCAAAGGCAAACCATGGGTTTGGATGAACGTGTGCTACCGGAGAGGAGATCACAGTCATTTTGCTGCTACTGTAGTTCTGCTGCCACTGTGAGCTGAAGCTATGGTTTTGCTTTGCATGTTGCCCAAACCTGGGCTTATGGTTTTCCTGGACTGAGACAAACCACAAGTCCAAAACTAAACCATGGCTTAGCTCACATCAGCAGCAGGACTGGAGGAAGAGCAAAGAGACTGTGTGTTCATGTTAATCCATGGTTTAGCTTAGTGTTACATGCAAACAGGGTCACAATGGGTTAGCACAGTGATGGCCAAACTTGGTCCTCCAGATGTTTTGGGACTACAACTCCCATCATCCCCAACCACTGGTCCTGTTAGCTAGGGATGATGGGAGTTATAGTCCCAAAACATCTGGAGGGCCAAGTTTGGCCACCACTGGGTTAGCACCATAAATCAAAGTATAAAATGTGAACTCAAATTATTTCATTGGGCATTAAATTCTAAACTTTACTGTGCATACAAACCTAGGTACAAGGGGATATGACAACCAACAAAAGAAACTTCTTTGCCACCTGGATAATACAGTATTTGGTAATCCCAATCGCATATTAGCACATGGGGGGAAAGGAACCAGTTTTTTTTCCATGTGATGAAGATATTCAAACATTCCTAAGGTAACCTAGAAGCAGGTTCCTGGTGGATACCTTGCCACCATATGCTCTAGTCTTTGCCCATAGACCAGTGTTTTTCAAAAGCTGGGTCTCCAACTATTGTTGGACTGCAACTCCCATCATTCCTGGTTAGCAGGACCAATGGTCAGGGATGATGAGTTGTAGTCCAACAACAGCTGGAGACCCAACTTTGAGAAACACTGCCATAGACTTTCATCAACCCCACTTTTCAATTTGCTTCTAGGTTTGAGTGATTGGCTCTACATTTCCTTGCAACGCCAATGATAAGCTCATGCTTTAAGACAATCTGTGATGCTCGTTTATACTTTCCCATTCTACCCTGTTATTCTGTTTTCTGAGCCAGATAGGTGGCATCTAGAGATAAGCAACTAAATTAATAATAATAATATAAAATAATAAAATTTTATTTATATCCCACCCTCCCCAGGCGAAGCCGGGAGGATGGATTGAGGTAGTTTTGCACCAAAGTACGTTTGCTTTTTGAGCAACCATTTTACGAGAATTGGGTAGCTTTCTGAAGAGGTACAACTCACACGCTTTCAATTGTTGGATAAATAACCACAACCTAGCTTGTCCAACAAGAACTTTTTTGTAGACCTGTTACGTTTTCCTGACATTGTCCAGTGCAATGTTTCACCTATTTTGGTCCGCCAACCATGCTGGAAAACTAAGGGCTACTCTGAGTAGCTTACATGAGGATTTGTAATCACTGTCTCCTTCAAAGAATCAGTCCATTTAGGCAGAGGGTGTTGTTTTTAATCTGTGATAGCATTCCCTTCAGTGCACTACAGAGACTGCCTAATCTACTTTTAATGAACCTATTACCATAATATCTAGGAGCCACACTGTCAGCACTGGGCATGGATCCAATGCCTGATTTGGGAATGGGGTAGGAGGGGGATATCTGCTGGTCCAAGCTATGCATTCACCATCTGGATTAATCTGCAACTTTGTTTATTTATTTATTTTCCAGAAAGGACTTTGAATAAACTTCTGTTAAATAAGTATAATGGATGGGGATTTATTTCACTTTCCAAACACTTCTAAGAACAAGTGTTCTTAACACCTGACACTTCCTTCTCTGCCGGTATATAGATGTTAATGGTCACTTTTCCTTATCAGCCCTTGTTCTGCTACAGTTCACAGGCAGACAAAAGGAAATGGACAATGCCATTGAACATGTGCTAGCAGTGAGACAATGGAATAAAATGTAATGACACTGGCACAGTAAAGTTTTATATCTTCCAGAATAGCAGAAATACCTCAGCAATTAGGGCAGATGATATTTCATAGCGACGCATATAAGTGAAGGCATGCGTCAATCAGCATGCTAAGAGAATCTGAACTAGTGTTGCGGCATAAGGCTCACAACTTGGGAGCTCTGCGCTCCCCAACATCTGACGGTGGGGCTAGCATGAAAGTTACTAAGGACAGCAGGTGTTTGGGGGATCAATGCAATAGTAAGGGGTATACCCTTGACACTTAGGAGGTCAAAAGCTGCTGCTCCAGCATTAATGCATTTTGGATTAGTATCTTGTGTCAATAAATCCTGATTACTAACATCAAATACTTGACATTGCTCAACTTTGCACCAGCCATTTGCTAATTGCAGCAACATTCCTTAGGAATTCCTCAGTGGGGAAAACAATGGTCATCTTCCCAAGGCCGCTATGAAGGTCAGAGAATCAGAGACGTTTCAAACTAACTTCTGCAAACGATAGATAAAACACTTACCGGTAGTCAGACCTCTGCAGACTATAATTTTAAAAGCATATTATAATAGAGGACAGTTAACCCATAATATTCATAGATAAGCTGAAAACATGGCTGCATTGATTGCAGCTTAGTGAACAGCTAACTAATTTTGTTAACCTTTTCAAATAAAAATGTTTACTACCGGATGAAAGTAGCCTTTTAAAAGCAAATGGAGACCTTTGCCCCAAGTGACAGTCCAAGGAATGCAAGCCAGGTGTGTGTGTGTCCATCTGTCCTTCCTCTGACTACCACCTTGGCTGCTGGCTCAGCCTAACCATGTACAATATTCAAGAGAAGGGAGTCACTAAGCACAGCTAAAGTAGGTATCTTTGAACAATAATATAAAATTAAGCAATATCATATAAATGATTAAATGTAACCAATTCAAATGGAAACAACGCAATACAGTATCTGGTATCATGAAAACATCATAAAACCTACAGAAATGGGCAGGATTAGTTTTTAATCCCTTTGTGTCTACCTGCAATATGTTTAATCTCACCTTCCTCTTAAACTTGGGTTGCCCGATTCTGTCCTCGCCAAATGCTTACAGCTACAGTTGTACCTCAGAAGTCAAATGGAATCCGTTCCGGAAGTACACTCGACTTCCAAAACGTTTGGAAACCAAAGCGTGGCTTCTCATTGGCTGTGGAAGCCCCGTCAGATGTTCAGGTTCCAAAGAACGTTCGCAAACCAGAACAATCACTTCTGGGTTTGTGGCATTCAGGAGCCAAAACACCAAGGTGTTCAAGATCCAAGGTATGACTGTATAACTTATTTCTTGGGAAAAGTTGCTCATGTTTATTCTCTCCTTCATTTAAAGTCCAGGATGGAGCACAACTACCCCACTGATGCCCTTCTCATGCATGGACAATGAAGACTAGTCAAACCAAGACCCAGTGCATCACAGACAATCAAGGAAAAAAGGAACTGAACAACTGTGGCATATCCAAGAGAACCAATGTCCTTTCTAAAAGAACAGGGAAGTTTTAGGCCTATCCTATTCATTTTCAGATTTATCCTCTGATGCTTCTACTGCTCTTCCTTTAGCAAATTATGGTCATGCAATGCATGTGTATGTTTTCCAAAGAGGAAAATTTCCTCTGAGAAATATTCCTAAACTGCTGCTTTTTCTTTTTCTAGCCTAACATTGGTCCTGAAATCTGCAAATACTATTTTGGACAGAATCCAGGGCAAAGCAGCATTGTATGCAAAGTGTAACAGATACAGCTCCAAAAGAGCCAACTGAAAATTACACGCAACATATGGTAAAGATTTTTTCAATTTTGCATGCTGCTTTGTGATGGTTCCAATCCCTTAGAGCAGCCTTTCTCAACCTTGGCCAGAGCTCAGGGATGATGGGAGTTGTAGTCCAACAACATCTGGGTACCCACAGGTTGAGAAACACTGCCTTAGAGCAACTTTCCTGAAATGCATAGTACAGCCAGGGGAGTTTCTCCTTCAGTAACATACATAATCTGGGACAGCGGGTGGCACTGTGGGTAAAAGCCTCAGCGCCTAGGGCTTGCCGATCGAAAGGTCGGCGGTTCGAATCCCCGCGGCGGGGTGCGCTCCCGTTGTTCGGTCCCAGCGCCTGCCAACCTAGCAGTTCGAAAGCACTCCCGGGTGCAAGTAGATAAATAGGGACCGCTTACTAGCGGGAAGGTAAACGGCATTTCCGTGTGCGGCTCTGGCTCGCCAGAGCAGCGATGTCACGCTGGCCACGTGACCCGGAAGTGTCTCCGGACAGCGCTGGCCCCCGGCCTCTTGAGTGAGATGGGCGCACAACAACCCTAGAGTCTGTCAAGACTGGCCCGTACGGGCAGGGGTACCTTTACCTTTACCTTTAACATACATAATCTAACAAATTCTGCTACATGGCAAATATGCAATGAGTGATTTTAATATCTACTTTAAAAAACAAAACACATCATGTCCTGAGGTGTTAAAATAATGTTGCTTGGGATTTCAGAAAGCCTTATTTGCTTGACAGTTTCCCTACATGTGTCTTATAATCAATATATGGTGGGTGGGTATGTTTGGATAAAGACTATGTGGTGCAGTGTAACTGAATTACGCCTGAAACTCCCTTATACTGTGTCAAACCACTGGACTATTAGCTCAGTATTGTCTGATGGGCAGTGGCTCTCCACGGTCTCAGCCAAAGAATTTTCCCCCCCATCTGGTTATCAAGGTTCCTTTAGCTCAGGGATGGCAAACTCAGGGCGCTCCAGATGTTCTTCTACTCCAGCTTCCATCAGCCCAGCCAGCATGCTCAATGTAAAGAATGGTGGAATCCAGCAATATCTGGAAGACCACAGGTTCCCCATCCTTACTCTGCCTCAAGATGCCAAAACCAATTGGATAAAAGGAAATTGGAATAGATCGCCCAATGCTTTATTCACCGCGGGGCAACCTTCCTGGTAAATCGGGAAGCAAATTACAAGATTACTTAAATTCACACTGCTGAACATCCAGACATCCTACATCAGTTGTCATCTTGGGCATGGTACATCAAGCAAAGGTTCTTTTAAATAGGTAGATGTGAACATAGCCTTTGCATGAGTGGTTAGTTACAGAACGTTCAGCCGTCTCTCATGTCTGTGAAGCCATAGCTCAGTCATACAGCACAAGATATTAACATGGGTCAAAAGAAATGAACTGCCATATAATGCAGCAGAATAATAGCCCATCTATGCTGTGACTGTAAACTCCGGTTAATGGTCACATTTTGAAGTATTAGGAAAAGATATCAGGCCTGGAGCTAACTGAACTATATGTGCCATGTGATCTTCCCTTCCTCCCTAAGTTAACCTGCTATCCTCGGGCATGGTAAAATAATAATAATAATAATAATAATAATAATAATAATAATAATAATAATAATAATTTATTTATACCCCGCCCATCTGGCTGAGTTTCCCCAGCCACTTTGGGCTGTTAAAAACAATACAGCGTTAAATATTAAAAACTTCCCTGAACAGGGCTGCCTTCAGATGTCTTTTAAAGATAGGATAGCTGCTTATTTCCTTCACATCTGAAGGGAGGGTGTTCCACAGGGTGGGTGCCACTACCGAGAAGGCCCTCTGTCTGGTTCCCTGTAACCTCAGTTCTCGCAGTGAGGGAAGCGCCAGAAGGCCCTCGGCGCTGGATCTCAGTGTCCAGGCTGAATGATGGGGGTGGAGACGCTCCTTCAGGTATACTGGACCGAGGCTGTTTAGGGCTTTAAAGGTCAACACCAACACTTTGAATTGTGCTCGGAAACGTACTGGTAAAAGATGCTGTCCTATTGCCACCACTGATGTGAGATTCGACTACCCCATGGAATGGGGATGGGGCAGCATCTGCACTTCACAGGATACCACAGCAAAATGTCTTGAACTGGTCCTGAGCAGAAGTTTCCATATACCAAGTCAAAGCATTGGTCCAGCTAGCTCAGTACACTGACTGGCAGTGGTTCTCCACGGTTTTAGACAGGGCTCATTCCCTGCCTTACCTGGAAATGTTAGGAACTGAACGTGGGATGCTCTTCCTATGGGATGCGGGTGGCGCTGTGGTCTAAATCATTGAGCCTCTTGGCTTGCCGATCAGAAAGTCGGCGGTTTGAATCCCTGCGACGGAGTGAGCTCCGGTTGCTGTGTCCCAGCTTCTGCCAACCTAGCAGTTTAAAAGCATGCCAATGCAAGTAGATAAATAGGTACCACTGTGGTGGGAAGGTAAACGGTGTTTCTGTGTGCTCTGGCTTTCATTACAGTGTTCCGTTGCACCAGAAGCGGTTTAGTCATGTTGGCCACATGACCCAGAAAGCTGTCTGTGGACAAACGCCAGCTCCCTCAGCCTGAAAGAGATGAGCGCCACAACCCCAGAGTCGCCTTTGAGTGGACTTAACTGTCCAGGGGTCCTTTACCTTTACCTTACCTGCTCTTCCTGTAAAACAGATCCTCTACCACTGAGCTCCAGCCCTTATTTATTTTATTTTTCTAAGCCACATAGTTTTATCTTATGAGTAAAAAGTATTTTGATGTGGGTGAGGATCTTAGTAACTCAAAGGGGGAATAAGAGCCTTTGTTATACCTTCCCATGTAGTACACCCACAATCAATGTAATTTTAAAAAAAGTTTCCTTCAATGAATTAATTTAATGGAGGAATCTGAAGGTTTTTGGCAAGATTATATTAGCATTTTTGTTGTGCATCTTACAATACAGCACCACACTTCCAAAATTTTGCTTGTGCAAAGCATGAAAAGGTCAGTACCCCCCCCCCCCAGTGTTTTAACTCCTTTAAAAACTGATTGGGAAGCAAAATACAATTTTGACACATTTGGGTTAGGAAGATGTTTTCTTCTAAATCTCTAATGGGATTATCATTCTCCCTGATATAATATACCATGCTTCAAGCTGCATCACAAGAAAGCCGATTAATCCATCCATTGATTTTACTCCCACACCAGATACATTTTGGGATTCATAGTATATAGTGAGATTTAGTTTAAAATAAACTACATTTTAAAGCTGCACAGGCTCTATGAGAATGCATCTATATTACACTACAATAGCAACAGACATCTGTTCAACCCTCTATGAAAACATCCCTCATTAGAATACTATTACCACTGATGAAGTTTGACATTAATGTGACATATCTGCAAAAAAGCAGCATCAAAACAACTGACTACAAAGATAGCATTAACACAATATATATGCTATTCCTTAAGACAGAAAAATAAACGAAGACAAGATGAATATGGTTTGGAATCACCACAGCAGATGTAAGTACAAACATACTGAAACGAATCCTACTCCCTAAAGCCTAGGCTGCCCAGTAACCAGAATAGCTTTTGTTTGTTACTATTGTATATATTTTTATATTTTAGACCACCCTGTGATCTTCAGATGAAAGGCAGTATAGAAATTTAATATATAATAGTAGTAGTAGTAGTAGTACTGTAGTACTAGTAGTAACACCTCGGAAATAAATTTCAGTAATCTGCATCTTGTTTCTGGATTTTGTAGATACAGTGGTACCTCGGGTTACAGACACTTCAGGTTACAGACTCCGCTAACCCAGAAATGGTACCTCGGGTTAAGAACTTTGCTTCAGGATGAGAACAGAAATTGTGCTCCCGCGGCGCAGTGGCAGAAGGAGGCCCCATTAGCTAAAGTGGTACCTTAGGTTAAGAACGGACCTCCAGAACAAATTAAGTTCTTAACCCAAGATACCACTGTACTGTTTAGACATGATGCTAACTGGTTTTGTGCATATGTAGTTTGAGGTTCAAAAGGGAACTAGTTACCTACATGCATGCAGAAAAATAGCTCTGTATCAAAACTTGACTCCATGGTCCTGCAAGGGGCAATTATTTTCCCTTAAAAGCAAGTAAATGCCACGATTCTGCCTTGAAATGAGCTTGTGCAAGCCAGAAGCCTAATGTGCCTTCAGAGTATATCCTTCAGACTAAGCTGAAGTATGGATAATAGAGTGGGCAAGTGTAACCATTAAAACACCTGGCCAGCCAAACACTGACTATGAAATGTTTTGTTCTTGCTGTTTTAAGGAAGAAAGAATGCTGCAGCAACTACCATCTGTTCTGGAATGCTGGTGGGGGTTTTTTGGGGGGGGGCGTTGGCACAGATGCTGGTGTTGGGGTGGGGCTGTATGCTGCTGCCCTCATCACCTGCTCCTCTCTAGGAGGTTGTCATGGAGGTGGGGTGAAAAGCTGTCTTTTAATAGTTTGCATTGGGAAATAATGATAGGGGAACATCAATTTTCTCTATTAATGCAAAATTTTAATGGGAGTTTATGAGGAGGAAAAAAGTGTACTCAACAATATTAAGACTATTAATTAGATTCCGGTAGGGGGATAAACTGCAAATATCTAGCTTACATTAGACTATTTCAGTTTCTCAAGAGCATAATTTGCAAAGGAAACAAATGCTTCCTGAACGCAGCTTCTAAAAATAGGTTAATGCTGCAGTCCTAAGCACACATCCTTAAGAGTCCCACGGAACACATTGGAATGCACTTACTTCCAAGTAATCATGCAGAAGACCGTGCTCATCATCCCAGGACATGGCAATGTCATGAATGTAACTGATTTTAAAAGAAGTAAATAGTAACTGATTTTAAAAGAAGTGATCAAACCCATAGCTGCCAAGCGTCCCTTATTTGGAGGGACAGTCCCTTATTCCAGCACCATGTCCCACTGCTGTCCCTTATTGATGGATGTCCCTTGAATGATGTCCCTTAAATTTCAAAGGAAGCAGCTCCTCTCCCTCCCTCCCTGCTGGCCAGGGAGGAGGGAGGCTCCAACTGTGTTGCTTGGCTGGGGGAGGGAGGGAGGGGGGAGGCTGTGTGTGTGTGGCTAGTTAATGCAAGCTGAGGGGTTTTTTGAATGCTGGACACCATTTTGTTGCAAGTGCTGCTGCAAACTTTGCAGTACAAAGCCAGGCCGGGGAGCCATCTTAAGTTGAGGCTGCATAGGCCTTGTGGTGCATGTGATTCAGATTCTATTCAGTTGAACCTCTGGTTACAAAGTTGGTTGGACAGTGTTCTCGAAGCTACCAGCATAAGTTTGACCAGACTGCAGGAAGACAGGAAGACTGGAGTGCCTGGAACAGGTTAGGCTGCAGGTCCCTTATTTTGGCTGCTGATCCCTTATTTTCAAGGCTGCTGGTCCCTTATTTTTAAATCTGCAAGTTGATAGCTATGATCAAACCATGCTGTATTCCCAGAATTACATAGGAAAGGGTTATGGGCACTGCAACACAGAAGTTTATTATGAACTCAGTGCTGCTCATGCTTGGAAGTTTTTCACAAGTTCCACACAATGAAATGGTCATAAAAACCCCAGTCCATATTTTTTTCTCCCAGCCTTCTCCAGCTGATAACTTCAGCTTAAAGCAATTTGGGATTGTGCTGCTCAGAAGTGGAAAGGGAATCAAATAAGTCACGAACCTCTATTTTTTCAAACTTCTCTGAGAGTCCCCTGTAGTAGTCTGAAGCCCTGCAGCATAGAGCTACCAGGAGAGCATTTCAAAAACGGTAAGAAGAGGCAAGCACATCCATGCAACTTATATCCCCTTCCTTTCCCCTGAAACCTCTGACTCTGCAGGAGACTCTTGGATGCTTGAGGGGGAAGAAACCCACGATAAGATGTTCAGGGCTTATCGATATCTCTCAGCAACGTAGATCCTGAGGTGCTTTTCAGCTGAAGTTGGTCATCAACTAGGGAAGGCTGGAAGAGAGGGATTACTGTAATTTGCAGAAAGATTGGTACATACATACCCCCCCAAAAAAGTATTCCATTCACAGCACTAAAGGTAAAGGTAAAGGTACCCCTGCCCATACGGGCCAGTCTTGACAGACTCTAGGGTTGTGTGCCCATCTCACTCAAGAGGCCGGGGGCCAGCGCTGTCCGGAGACACTTCCGGGTCACGTGGCCAGCGTGACAAAGCTGCATCTGGCGAGCCAGCGCAGTACACGGAAACGCCGTTTACCTTCCCGCCGGTAAGCGGTCCCTATTTATCTACTTGCACCCGGGGGTGCTTTCAAACTGCTAGGTTGGCAGGCGCTGGGACCGAGCAACGGGAGCGCACCCCGCCGCGGGGATTCGAACCGCCGACCTTTCGATCGGCAAGCCCTAGGCGCTGAGGCTTTTACCCACAGCGCCACCCACGTCCCCTATTCACAGCACTAAGCAGCCCCAATTTGTATTTTTATTATTAATTAAACTAGTCCTGTGTGATAGTGCTAAAACAGAATTGTGCAAAAAGGTTACAGGGGGGGAAATGAGGGAGGGAGCAAGTTAAGTTCACTTCATTTAATTCTGGAAACTAATCAAGAGAGGTGGAGATGCCTGATTGAAAGGAAGGTAGGGGCAGGTAGAATAGCAATGGAATAGCAACGAATATGGCAAGTGAAAAAGCAGGCATGTGAGCCCTTATGTGTCAATTGAAAATACAGAAACATCAAATCTAAACTACCCATGTGTGAGATAAGGCCCCTGTCTGGACATAGCTTTTATCTCACATATAACAAAGCCATAAATGGAGACCATCATTCAGGCGGACTCTATTAAAAATTTTGTAAAAACTGAACTTCCCCACATTTCATGGGATGCCGGAATTGAACACCCGCCCTCCTACCTGTTCAGACCAGATGAGAGCTGCAAAGAGCTTCTGTCTGTAAGTGAGGGTGGCTGATGTAAGTGCATTTTCCCCCTTAAGGGGGTAGGAAATGCCCACACAACTTTATGCTCCCATCTCTTCTTCAGACAATTTCAAAGGCGAGCAGATGTTGGTTTGACCAAAGGTGGATTTACTCTCCTGAAAAATTAGCCCTAGTGACATATTACATTCAATGCATGTTACAGCTAGCTGGTAAGGCTAGATTGCAGGCTATAATATAGTGATTAATATCTGCTAGACAGTTTATCATGGGTGGAAAGACAATGAATGTCCAGTGGGGAAATCAGACAACCACTTCATTCTGAACTCACTGCATAGCCAAGGGCAAAACCTTGGACATATGAATTGATTTGAGAAATGATCTGAGAGATGCTAGCCTCTGATTATACCAGACACACACCCTATTTGCCAGCTGAAAAGTGCCTTTCCCCTACCAATTTTAAGACCTTTGATATACTCTAATCCTCATAGAACAAGCATATACCCAGCAACATAAAAATATTGCTAGTTAATCTTGTTAATATCTTTAGGAACACTGACCTTCACAGAACTACTACAGTAAGTTGCCAGCGACTTGTACCATGAATACAAATTCTAGTATCTCCAATAGCTAGCTGGAAACCTAAGAACAATATCACACAACGGAGTCTTTGACTAGCAACGAAACCGTCATTATCCAGCAGGTGACAATGAACTTTGAGAAACTGAAATCTGTAATTAAGTGGTTACTAAACAATATGTTTACTGCCCCAGAAGGTTAGTCCTCAGATAATGGCATCTGGATTGTTGACATTGGAATAATGTGTCTCACCCTGTCATCATACATTGAACTTAGCGGTCATTTATTATCTTCACAACATGAAGCTCAGAATACAGAGATACTTTATATGCAATAAAATTACCACATTTAAACAAAGTTAAAGTTTTACAGCCTCTCTAAAAACTACGAATGGGAACCATTTTTCTAACCTGAAATGACAAGGTCATCTAGAATTTCAAACTGTTTGCCATAGGTAGTAAGTTGTGAACTGGGATCTTTTGTTTAAGCAAATCAAACATCAGCCATGGCCGAGCATGTATTTGCAACAAGACTTTGTTACTCAACAGTTATTTCAGAGATCAGTGTGGTTTCCAGCTATTAGTGGTTCAAGAATCATGACTCAAAATGACCCACACCAAGTTAAATCACGCAGAATAGTGTTTTTAAGCCTATGTCTTACAGGAAATCTCCACTGCAGCAGAAGACTTGATGGAACAGAAATAGACAGCTAGTACTGTCATAATTTTGTCTGAGATTTCACAATCAGGAAATGCGATTCCAGTGTGAGCGCCAAGGCAAGAAATCTTTGTGAACATTTATCAAGTACAAACTTAAAGCAAGAGTGTGATCTCTTTCCCTCCTTTCTGACTGACTGGGTATTCCATTTTTTTTATCTGTAGCTCCAGAAATGGTCTCTGCCTGAATTGGCTGCTCCTTATCCAGTGTCACTGGATATTCCGTGCATCTGTGATTACTGAATAACATAAGACAAAACTGCAATCTAATAACAGTGAGAAAGAATTAGGATTCATAAGGGTTTTAAACTGAGTAATGAGTTCTTTCCTCAGACCAATAGGGAGGCAAGAGATAAGGGTAACTAGTAACAGGAATACAGAAGATGAACAACTGAAGTTTTACTATACTTATATTTTATTCCACAGAGGGAAGAACAATATGTCCAGCAGCAAACAAAGCATTAACAGTTCTACTTTTGCCTCTGATGGGCAAAGCAAAGTGGGAGTTAAGGTGATACCTCCCACCAGTTTCTTTCCTCCCAGCCTGGCTCTAAGACTAGGTTTCTCAGGCTAGTATGGAAAAGAAGAAAAGACAATGGGTTTCAGGGGAGAAATAGTGAATGGGGAAAGGTAAAGTGTGCTCACTCACTCACGCATGCGTGCACACACTATCCCTATCTGCTTGCAAAATGTTTCTCTGGTTTGCATCAGGAATACAGTGGTGCCCCGCAAGACGAATGCCTCGCAAGACGAAAAACCCGCTAGACGAAAGGGTTTTCTGTTTTTGAGCTGCTTCGCAAGATGATTTTCCCTATGGGCTTGCTTCGCAAGACGAAAACGTCTTGCGAGTCTTGCGATTTTTTCCCGCTTCCCTCCCCTTTTTCTAAGCCGCTAAGCCACTAATAGCCTTTTAGCCGCTAAGCCGCTAAGCCTTTAATAGCCGCTAAGCCGCTAAACTACTAATAGCGCTAATCCGCTAAGCCGCTAATAGGGTTGCTTCGCAAGACGAAAAAAACGCAAGACGAAGAGACTCACGGAACGGATTATTTTCATCTTGCGAGGCACCACTGTACTGTGTTTGCCACCAGCTAAATATCTAGCTTCATCTTGAGCCAAAAATCCTATTACCACCATTTTGCCTGGCAGGCTGTCACAACAGTATTTGTACTAAAAAGCAGGAGTAGAAAGGAGCAAAACTCACTAAAGGGGGGAAAATAGACACCAAAGAATAGAAATGGAAAACTGATAAGGACACAATAGGAGAAGAGAAAACAGACTCCTGTGCTACATGATTAAGAGTAAGCTTAAGAAAACACCTTCCTCCACGATGACACTTCTTCCAAAGTCTGTAATTCTGGCCCATATGCAATATATACTTGTTGACCTCTTTCCTATTTAAAACCATGCATGTAATTTTTCTTCCCAGATACAGCACTGAAACACGTCTATTTGCTGCTTTTCCGATGAGAATGGATTAGATTTCAAATCCCCCCACTCAGTTACGAAAGGCATTTCCATCAGCTGGAAAGAGTTTCCAATCCATCTTGCCAACATTTGACCTATGCTTGTTTCCTTTAGAAGGTGAAACCCAGTATACATCAGGCATGGATAAGCAATTCTCTACTGAAAGCATTTCAAACAGATGCAATGCAGCATATGAGACAAGAGTGAGCAAATGAAATGCAAGGTGCGTGGGTATATATTTAGCCCTGCTTTATAGGAAGGTAAATAACAATACTTCTAGCCTTCCGAATTTCTTTGATAGATGTGTGATGCAAATGCAGGTTATTTATTACCTGATATAGGACTGGCTTCAGCTTAAATTGTGACTCTAGGAAGGATTTAATTTGAGGCTTATCTCAGCTCTGTCACCATAGATAAATATATAGGGCACAATCCAGTCAAAGTCACACATTTTTAAATTACATTGATTTGAATGAAAGAACTTGAAGAATGTGTTTAATTCTTCCACTGAAATCAATAGAATGAAAATGTGTGTAATTTCAGCAGAGGTGTGCTCATACACCACATCATAATAAGTTCTGACATACTTTAAATGTTTGATACATGTAACTCTGCAAGTGCAGGTTTAATTCTGAAATATATATTGGGGGTTTTAATAGCTGCTTGTAATATGCAACGATGATGCACTTAATTGCACTGTTAAATTATTACTGCTTAAACTCTTGGGGTGGGGGATAGAAGCAACATTTTTGAAAGATTGACATAATTCATCATGTGGTGATATTGATTTGTTCCAACAATGATTGGCTGCATTCAGATGCAAAAACAAACCATAGTTGTTACGAGAACAAGCTACCCAGAGTTCCTTCTTCCCACTCTACATGCATAAAGAGCAGCACCTAATTTACAGGAAACAGAAACTTTCTATTTCCTCCAAATGCAACAAACCACAGTTTTCCTCAAACAGGATTCAAAATCATGGTGCCATCTTTTAGGAGACCCCCTACTCCCTTCGGAGAGCTACAGTTATCAGAGCGGGTAAGCAACCAATTCCTTTTTCCTGGAAACTCTGGAAATTGTAGATTTGTGAGCACCCTTAACAAACAACAATTCCCAGAATTTGTTGGGGAGAAGCCATGACTCTTTAGGTTGATTTAATATTGCTTTTAATGTATAGTGCAGATGGAGCCAAAGATGAAACTATATATTGGGACCCTAGTTTGACGGTAGACTATGGTATGTTGCAAAACAGAAATACCTTCTAACTTCCTTCATGTCAAAAGAAGGGAAGAGAGGAGGAGATAGTATATGAACCCAAGGCTCACTGTGGCTCACTGATGTAATAACAAACCATAATTTGCTATGTTATATTTCAGTGCAGCCAATATTTCCATGCAGCAGTATCTTGGAGCCACCTCACTGAGTACTGATCACATGATAAAAGTCATACTGATCTCCAACGGCTTCAGCCCATAGAGAAGCTGTGATGTGTTTATCGGTTGCCCCTGGCTAGACACAACCTAGATTCATCTTCTGGCATGAGAATTCCACTTTTGTTTTTATGATATTGCATTATGAGGAATATGGACAAGCATGAGCTGGATTCAGCCCGGACTGGTGACTACTTCACCATGGGCAAAAGCATATTGAAGTGAGAATGATCTTAGCTTTTTCATGAACCACATATGTTGAGGCAATCAGTAGCCAATAGAGCCAGATAGAGTTTTGGTTTCTTCCAGGTTTATCTCCTTTCTTGTGTCAGACTCCCTTTTTCCTCCTTTCTACCACTTCTACTGCATCTGGTTCAGGCCAACACATAATGAATTATGAACAAAACAACTAGATCAAAACCGTTGATCTGGGGAGCCTGCTGTGAATAATAATAATTAGGAAGGGCCTCACAATACTGGTCATTTTTTCTCACAGCAGGAGCCACAAAGTTGAAAACTTTGGTGGCAAGAACAGTGTCACTAAATATTTAGTTATCTAGGCTGGATGCTGGCCAATGTCATTATCTCAATGGGGACGTCCAAACGATTCAAATAGCCTGACAGTTAGATAACAGGCCATCCAACTGTGCTGGGCATCAGTAAGTTAAAAACTCAGATAATGTCAGTAATTACTGAGGAAAATGAAAAGTTTAATTTTCAGTGACATTTCTTTCAGAATATTTTGAACTTCAGTGACATTTCAAATATTTCAGAATATGTTGAACTTGAAGATCATTCTCTGAGGATGGTCTAAAGTATTTTTTTCTCTGAAGTCAAGTAGATCCAAATCTGATCTGGCTTAGTGATCACCAAAGAACTCATGTATGCTGCTCTGAACTCCATTATTATTATTATTATTATTATTATTATTATTATTATTATTACTCCACCCTATACCCACTGGTGTATGAAGGGGGGCAGAGGAGCGCACCGCCATGCAACCCTGGACGCACACCATGCCCCCGTGGGTGACACGCCATGCCCCCACACCGCTTGCCACCCCACCCCCCGTGGGCAACACACCACACCCCCACAGGTGACACATCACACCCCCGGGACGTGCGCCAGCCACGCCCCACCTGTTCTCCGCTCCGGGGGTTGCAGCATGTTGCTCCGCCACTGCCTATACCAGTAGGTTTCAGGGCAGTTCACAGAATGAAATCAAAATATAAAACCACAAAATACACAATCAAAATAAAAACAACAACCCAATAACCCCCCACCCACCCCAAACACTTTTTAAAAGGGTATAGGATCCTCAGAATATTTAAAGTAAGACAATTAACAAACCTGGACAAGAACCACTCGTTGGAAAGACCATGATCTCAGAAATGTCTGCAGCAATATTTATTGGCAACCAAATTGGCCGGGTGCCTTTCTGAGACAAAGACAAAAATAGCTTAGAAATGAGAGTGGGAGGTGGGGGAAATTAGCTTTGGTTGTTGAGCAGATGTAATACTAGTGCTTCATCTTCCGCAAGGGAAAGGCCTCTATCTAATGTCGCAAACGAGTTTCATCTTCTTTCTTCTAGAGCGGTGGAGTACAAATCTTATGAAGAAGCAATAATTGATGTTATCTCATTCTGTTCCTGGCACTCGATACCAGAAAGGGCCAAAATTCTATGAAAGAGTAATAATTCTTCAATGTTCTTCAGAACATCTGCTACCCTTCCTATGCAAGAAACCCTGCATAGAGTTCTCTAAGGCTGGAAAAGGAGGATAGTAATTTCAGAGAATGGAAGGAGGCACTGCTGTTTATGGTGGCTACACTCATTTATTTCTAGAAATTTATACGCTACTTCCTCAAGGAGCTCTCTAGTCAACGTACATAGTAAAACTCTAGATAAAACACAGCTAAAACCCACAATACTATTAAAAACAAATACACATAGCATAATGATCATTAAAAGACAGAGGCGCCATCTGTGCTATAGATTTGAAGGAGTACCGTACAACTTTCTTAGGAGACTGCTATTCCCCTCACAGAGCTACAATTACCAGTGTGGTTTAAAAGTCAACCCTTCTTCCCAAGGAACTCTTGGAATTGTAACTCTGTGAGGGGGATGGGGTCTCCTAACAACTCTGAACACCCTTAACCAACTACAGTTCTCAGAATTCCCTGGGGAAGCCAGGACTGTTAAAGTGGTATAAGGGGGCCTCATTGCACTGGCAGCTCTGACAATATGTTGTTGTTGTTGTTGTTGTTTAGTCATTTAGTCGTGTCCGACTCTTCGTGACCCCATGGACCAGAGCACGCCCGGCACTTCTGTCTTCCACTGCCTCCCGCAGTTTGGTCAAACTCTGACAATATGGTCCGCATCAAATCCCTGCAACTTCTGTTAGGTCAGAGCTTGCAATGGAGCAAAAGATCTGTCAAGGTGGATAATGTAAGATGCAAGCCTACACACTCTTACTTGGAAGTAAGCCCCATTTCATGAAGTGGGACTTCCTTCCGAGTAAGCACGAATGGATAATATTTTACACCCATTTCAACTCTCTTTGAAACAATTGTCTCTCGCCTTAAACGCAATGGATACTGAAATGTTTTTAAATGCTTGTGAAGTAAAAATCCTCCACTGAAGAAACTGACAAAATTACATAGTTTTCAACCATGTGCTGAGTTCAGTTCATATATTTAAAAGCCAGAAAGGGGGCTTTTGTGGAGGTCACTGGTCTGTTAATGGCATTGCCGTTAATAACACCTTCACCTGTAAGAATCTTAAAATTAATATTCCCCCCCCCCACCGCCCAGTTTCTTAGACATATTTCTGTTCTCTGCACACAAACATAGAACAAGTCCATTTGCTTTAAACTAAGCTTGCACTAAACATTGGTCTCTTTGGTTTTGGGGTCAAAAATACTCCTTTAGGAGGTAGGGGAAAAATATATGACAATATGCAGCTTTTTAAGCCTTTTTGTTGTTATTAAAGCCTGTTTGCTGCATTTATTTCCTCTATCTTCTACTTCTAATTAAAAGTAAAGGGACCCCTGACCATTAGGTCCAGTCATGGCCGACTCTGGGGCTGCGGTGCTCATCTCGCTTTATTGGCCGAGGGAGCCGGCATACAGCTTCCGTGTCATTTGGCCAGCATGACTAAGCCGCTTCTGGCGAACCAGAGCAGCACACGGAAACGCCGTTTACCTTCCCGCCGGAGCGGTACCTATTTATCTACTTGCACTTTGCCGTGCTTTCGAACTGCTAGGTTGGCAGGAGCTGGGACCAAGCAATGGGAGCTCACCCCGTTGCAGGGATTTGAACTGCCAACCTTCTGATCAGCAAGTCCTAGGCTCTGTGGTTTAACCCACAGCACCACCCGCGTCCCTCTACTTCTAATTGTTGTTGTTGTTTAGTCATTTACTCGTGTCCAACTCTTCGTGACCCCATGGACCAGAGCACGCCAGGCACTCCTGTCTTCCACTGCCTCCCGCAGTTTGGACAAACTCATGCTGGTAGCTTCGAGAACACTGTCCAACCATCTCACCCTCTGTCGTCCCCTTCTCCTTGTGCCCTCAATCTTTCCCAACATCAGGGTCTTTTCCAGGGAGTCTTCTCTTCTCATGAGGTGGCCAAAGTATTGGAGCCTCAGCTTCAGGATCTGTCCTTCCAGGGAGCACTAAGCTCTGATTTCCTTAAGAATGGATAGGTTTGATCTTCTTGCAGTCCATGGGACTCTCAAGAGTCTCCTCCAGCACCATAATTCAAAAGCACTACTTCTAATTACTACGTCATTATTCTTCCTGAGTCCATCATGTGGGCAGTACCAGCCAACCAGGATTATTTAATGAGCAGCTGATGTCACAATACGTATAACAATCACGATTTGACTATATAACTTAAGGAAATCAACTGTGAAGAAAATGTGATTTGGATCAGTCACATGGACAATTAAGGATCACATAGAAACATAGGTGCCGACTCCCTGCGTCCCTTGGTGTCCGAGCACCCACAAAATTCCCCATGAAGGAGCCAAGCACCCACAAATATTGGTGCCAGGGCCATGCATGCTGCATGGCACCCACGGCCCTGGGCACTACGGTCATGGGGCCACACTGGCACTCCTGCATGGAAACACTAAATAGCTGAACAGGTTTGGCTACATGAAGGACAAATTCAGATACAGTAACTGAGAAAGAGAGAGAGAATGCAATACAAATAAGTAAACAAGCATTTTTAGGAAAGTGGGGGGCCTTTTACGATGCCAAAAACATTTGCAAAATACACAGTCATTGCAGTGCAACTCTAGTTTACATCATCTGCCTACAATAGTAATCAGAAACACAGATTACTCTTGAGATCCTTCAAAATTTTTTCCACGAGTAATATACACGGGGCAATTCTTATCTACATTAATTTTTGCATGCATGTTATACTCAGAATTCATCTTCCTCTATTTGGAGAACATCAGGAATATAATATACAAAGCACAGGTGATGGGGTGTAAGCACAATTAGACCATCTCTTTTTCTCATGGGATCTCAGTATCAAATGAGTTGCTAATGAGTTGCAGAGATTGAGCAGAGAATAGGAAAGTTATTCCCCCCCCCCCAGCACTCTACAATAGCTTTCAGTGGAGCTGTTGGGGATCCCAGCCCCCACCCGCCCACCCAACAACTTCAAAGAAATGAATGCAAGGCCTTCAGAGCCCTGCTGCATCAGACCAAATAGCCATCTAGTTCAGCAATATATTTGCACAGTGGCCCACCAGACACTTTGGGGAGCTTCTTAAGCAGGAGAGTGACAGCAGGGGAGAAAGGGTTAAACTCCTGTTCCCCAGCCTCTGTAATCCTGATAAGTATCAAACCTCTACCCCTGCAGCAACTTCTATTTGCATTTTTGTTAAGCAAGAAAAAAATAGCATCATGTGTGATTTGCCAAGGTATAAGAAATCTGACAGAATTTAAAGTTTAGCATTGCACATATACCAAAGGGGCTGTATCCATGGCTAATCCTTCTCAGAGTAGACCCACTCAAATTAACTCAAATGGCAAACTTTGGTACATTAGTTTCAGTGGGCCTCTTGTGAGCAAACAAACATAGTTGGCTGCAGCCTGTGGTGTTTCAATTTTGACCTAACTAGTGCTTGAAGAGAGTTAATAAATTTTCACTTCTGCATTATGCAAAGTTTCTCAAGCCAAGTGGCTGCCAGAAATATTACAATAAACACCATTAGCATCACTTCATAGACTGATAATGCCTTCATCTAGAGTGGTCAAGAGGCAGCATGAAACATTGTCCTAAATTGATACCAGCTGCTTCTTGCCATCTTATATGAGCTCCCCTAACCTACTGCCCAATCAAACGAGGATTTTAAAATGCAGCATCTGGTGCATATTAGTCGTGATTCATATATTAGCATAAGCGGATGCCAGAATCAAGGAAACCCTGCACTTATTTGGCTATAACAATGCTGCAGCAAAATTCTGCTCAGTGATCTGGTGACTGGACACTGTTGCTTAGGAACACTTATGATCAGAGAACTTAAGGTGTTTTGTCTTCAAGCACATGATCTTCCCCAGTTTCTCATTTCCAGATCAAGACAAAGGCACAACAGTATGTTTGACACAATCACTACACATGCCGTCAACAGGGATGTATTTGAGTGGGTGGGCACTCGTGATAGCAAGGCCAACTTCCCCAATATGCACACCTCCACTGAATTACCTGTACAGTGCCCCAAGTGTACACATAGGTGAAAAACTGAGGCAGCCACAAAAGGATTGGATTCGACTGTTTAGATTAAGTGTAATTGAGGAGAAAACAAAAAGCAAGTGTCTAGAATTCCCCTCTCCTATTGCCTCTTTCCTCTGCCCCCCAAAAAGCCTTCTTGAACAAAATAATTCTGAATTCTGAATGACCTTGAAAACATTAAGGAATGATAGATCAATAGCTGCAAAGGGGGAAACGGTTTGACATTTGTAGATTAAAGAAATCTCTAACACCCTCTTGTCATGAGAAAATATATCCAATGGTGTCGAAATCAGACAAATGTCCTGTTCAGATTATCCTTAAACTGCACTTTTCCAGTCCAGTGTTCTTGGAAAGCATAGTTTAAGAAACCTGGGGCGGGGGGGGAGGGGGTTTCCAAAGTTGGTGGTTTGAGGGAAGGGCAAGAAGAGGTCAATGGGCACATAGTTCATTTCCAGTAAAGAAGGGGGCGGGGGGGAATCTTGGTTTATTGGATCTGAATTGTTATCTCTGAATCAATCTGAGGGAAGGAAGCAAAATTGGGAATCTAGTGCTTAATGATTCTTGTCTGCATCCTAGGTGGATGTATAAGATATATTCTTTAATCTCTCTTTGACACTACATGTGGGTGCACAAAATTTTCTAAGCATATGCCAGGATATTCTGCCTGGCCAGATGAAACCTTTATAATTGTTATATGCCTGGGATAGCAGGTTTACTTAAGCATCAGGAAGGGCGGTTGCTGTTAAAATGAAACAGAAGTGAGAGGAGGAAAAATGTGTACACAGAATCAGTCAAAAGCCTGGTGGCAGGAAAAGCAAAGCAGGCAGAAGCAGAAATATAGCAGAAGTGGTGGCTGCTCAGTAGTTGCAGCTGATGCCATACAGTGAGTCAAAGGCCTAGGTAGCACGATGTTGATGGCATATCCTGCCATGACACAACAGGTAGAGTTTTCGGCACAATCATAACACTATACCACGCTGCACAGCCTTTTTGTATGTTCTCGGTAATGTCATCATTAAATAGCTGGCTTTTGTTGGTATATTTTCCTTGTTCAAAAACAAAACCTAGAGTGGCCCAGAAGCTATCACATTACATGTATTAATGTAATGCTTCCACTGAAATACTAAATAACGGACATTTGGAAATGGCTCTACTAGGATTCTACTGCTACCAGATTACCTGCTAGGAATTGTAAAAGAGTAAGATAACTCATCCCAAATAATTATGGATATTTGTTATAGCTAATTCCCTAAGATATAAAATATATATTTTCAAATCTTTTACATAATACATCAATGTCTTTATCATTTTGTGCCTACCATATTTGTGAATGACTTCTGTCCTTTTAGGCAGAAGCAATATTTAAATCTGTTCTCCATAACCAGGACTTTTGCCATGCATTTCATGTTACTCACCCAGGCCAGTTGCAATTGAATTAATTACTTCACTTGAGATTGCTTTTGATCCACTAGCCATATTGACTTTCTCCTTATCTGAGGTTTCATCTGTCTCCTGCTGTAGTATTGACTTTACTAAACCCTGATTGAGGAAATCTATTAAGCATTTTTAGCATTTAGTAGCCTGTCAAGTACATTTTTTGTTTAGCTCGTTTTGCCATTTAATAATACCCATGTCAGATAGAATTCCACTGTCACTGTTATAATGGAACGGAGGGGGTCAGTTTTTGCAATAGCTTATTTCCTATTTAGCCTAACACACACACACACACACAGAGAGAGAGAGAGAGAGAGAGAGAGAGAGAGTGCCTCACTTAAATATTGAGACAATAAGAAATAACTAGGAGGATACAAATGGCTTTCAGGATGTTGCAAAAATACCAGTCAGTTCCTTATTCTTATTATTAAAATGAAAAATGGGAAATAATTTGGTAACACCTAGTTAACCTAACAAACCCTTCTACCTCATGTTTCCACTAGCAAAAATAGATTAAGAAAGTGAGGGACACACACACACACACAGAGTCATGGCATGGTCATGAGACTACAGACACATTTATCAAGTCAGTGGTCTTCCTTTCTATATTATGTCACATAGTTGCTTACATATTGTTCCTTGGGGGATCTGATTTCTGTATGAAGCACAGAGGAAACGTTTTGATTGCCATCCGTTCTAACTCAACTAGGTTTCCCTTGTTTTAAAGCATGCATCCACTTTTCACCCTGTCATAATCATTTGCTGCTGGGTAGCTTGAGTGAATTTTGAGATATGTCACAAGTAGTATCTTGTCATCACCTGCCACGGCTCATAGGCCTCAAGGTGATCATGTGTAAGTGGCCAAGGACCCAAATCTGCCAATAGCCACCTGCTGATTTTTACTTGTAAGGATCTCCATGCACTTCCAGCTTGATTGCCAGCAGGAACACAGGGAAATAAATAATTGTTGAAATACCAACACTGTGCATTCTCTTATCCTGCTCACAGATGCATCAATGCATCTAAACAGAAGTGACAGCCGTTTTTCCTTGAGCATATTTAGCACATCTATTCCCTTCCAAGAGCCTTCAAAGATAAACAAATTAAATCTAATCCTTTAGCTTAGATTTGAAGATAATGTTAAGTATTCTTCCTCCTTGGTAAGCTGACAATAGTTTTCAGATGCATTTTGCAGGAAGAAAGCAAACATATTCCAAAACTTGCAGGCTCACTGCAAGGGAGAGTTGACACCTTTAATGATGAACTTGCACAAGTCCAGGAATGTTGGCTTCTGTTGTTTTACAATTATAAAACGTTTTGTTTTATAATTGTAAATTATAAAACAATTATACACTCATAACAATACTGTATTATTTTGATGGCTTATTCTGTATATTGTTGCGTCAACCACTCTGCGACCATCTATGGCGAAAAGAAGTCTATACATACAGTACCTCGGTTTAAGAAGAAGCCCTGTTTACCAACTATTCGGTTTATGAACTCTGCAAAACCGGAAGTAGTGTCCTGGTTCGCGAACTTTACCTCGGTCTAAGAACGGAAGCCAAACGGTGGAAGGGCACTAGCGGCATGAGGCCTCATTAGGGAAAGCGCACCTCGGTTTAAGAACGGTTTCAGTTTAAGAATGGACTTCCGGAATGGATTAAGTTCGTAAACCGAGGTACCAGTGTATTGGAAATGAATAAATAAATCAGTCCGCAAGGAAGACATGAGCACAATAACACTCTCCCACTCTTGATGCCCAGCGGCTAGTATTAAGAGGCACGGAGCTCAGTTTTTCTGTTCTCTACACCCTGAGCCTGGAGAGGCTATGATGTTCATTCTCTGGATCCCTTCCACTTACATAACCTGAAGATCACAATAAATTGCTTGTATAGTAACATTTGTTTAAAAAGGGGGGGAGATGTTCAGTTTTCTTATGAGCAAGACACATGAACATCCCGTCATTGTCATTTCATTGGATCCTATTATTACAGTGTCAGATGAAAACGTGGTGCACGTTTTTTTGCTTTGTTTTGAAAGAGATTACAATGTAGTCTTAAATATCTCTTCCTGTGTGCACAAGAACGAACATAATCCACAATTAGCATCTCACTCTCTCAACCCTTCAAGCAGTTTAAATAATCCTCTCCTGAACTGCATGGGAACATCTTCATTAGAATGGATGCTATTGACTGCTCAGATTAAACTGTAACATTGGAGGTTGCCGACATGCCTTAAGCCCCGTTTTAATTACAAAAGACAAAATATTCCTTGCAGCTCGGAGGAGTTTACTTTGATAAATGATGGTTCACTGATGTCATATGATAGCATTATATATATATATATATATAAGCATTTGAACAGCCTTCTGTGAAATGCAAATAGTTTTAATGGAACGGCAGCTGGGATGGAGAAAAAAATTATCCCATGGATAATTTATACAATTGTGACATATCTCTTGAGTCAAACACATTTAGGGTTCATTTGTTTCATTTCTCTCCCAACCCAAAATATCCAATAATTTGTGGAGTCCCACACTGAAATTACTGTGGCCATGGTAAATCAGACTATCTAAAAGATCTCCCGCCTTTCAACAGTAGATGTGAAAATGTAGATGCTTAGTAGATTATTAGCTGAACATGAGCCAGCATGGTAAAATTAAGGACTTGATGCAACGTTAGGCTGCAATTACCATATTTTTCGCCCTATAGGAGGCACCAGATCATAATATCACTTCTTTATTCTGCACTGGACAGGGCACTTATGGAGTGATGTGCCCAGTTCTGGGTTCCACATTTATGAACATTGAGCAACTAGAATGTGTTCAGTCCTATGAGGAATGCTTGAAAGAGCTGGAGATGCTTATTTGCCATGTAGCAATTTCAGCTAAACATTAGGGGAAATGGTCGCTGCACCAGTGGTGATTAGGCGGAGGGGGCAGGAGATGGGACGTGCATGAGTTTGGCTCCTGTGTAGTTCAGCTCAGAGGCATGAATGTCAAAACCTGCAATCAATTTAGTGGAGAAAAAGTTTTCCAGTCAATTTTTCTATACCCCGCCCCCAACAACATCTCTACCAACACTTCAGCCTAGCAGTCATTAGCATTCATGGTGTTTATTTTCTTTTTCAGAGGTAAAACAGGTTAGAAACAGGTGTCACTCAGATGATGAATACAAGCTGCCAGCCTTTTAAACAGCAGGTACTGAGTTAGCGTTTGGCATTAATTAGCATTTAGAAAGGCTACCCTCTTTCACGATAATGCTGCAAGATAATCTTTGTCCTTTCTCACAAATTAAAATAGCTATTAAAATGAGCAACGGCACAATGCAAACTAGTAATTGTACCTGCTAAACAAAGCTGCACTGAAACTCCAGAGCTGGAGCAATTTAAGCAACAAGCTCACAGTCTCAACTTGAAGTTTGAAACTTGATTCACAAATTCGCATATAATTTATAACTCCACACAAGGCATCTAACATGCAAATAGATATAGATACAGATTTCGCCCAAGGAGAGTTTTCAAATGCTTAACAGCAGCCTTTTCTCTAATCCACTATCAGGCATGCTGAGAAAAAGACAACTAAGTTTCTTTATACATGCATGTAAATACAGCCAGGTCATTAAAATATCTCCAAAGATCCCATCACCAATAGCTGTTTCAGCAGCACATCAAGGCCTACATAACTCTAGGGTTGGTTTGTTTTTAAAAAACCCAAAAATAAAAACCCAAATCTCTTGCTTCTATGCACCATTTGAATTTAATTGCAAACATACTTTTAAAAGCAGAAAAATGATTGATATCAGAATTTGAATAAGTGACCATCTGTCAGCAGCCAAGCGGTGTTTCAAGCACATTATCCTTCCTCCCCAAGAATACAAATGTTGGTGCTAATTAAAAGGCATATTAGTGCTATCCGCAGGCAATGTCTAAACTTCTAGGCAGAGTGCAGGGTATGCACTGGGTGGGGTAAGGTAGTTACAAATAAAAACAAATGGCCCCTCCAAAATGAATGTATCCCAACTGGATAATTTGGGGTCTGTTATAGCGACAGGGCTGCTATAACATTATTTACAGCTGAACACATCAGCAATTCAGTAATTGGTGGGTTATGAAACAAGTCAAAGATGGGATGGTGATAATATGCCACTTAATGGTTTCAGTCCGGAGCAAGTTAGATGAAATCAATAGGGTGTAAACTAAGTGAAACTAACTCAGTGAAGGGTATTCAGTGGGTGTTAAGTATGAACACTTCTTGGACGCACTGTTCTATGGCCAACAGTAAGAGATTATGGGATTTGGTTTCTGACATCTAAAGGACCACAAGTACCCTATCCCTGTCCATATTACCTGCCTCTGTCTTCAGTCTTCAAGGACTGAATGCCTCAAGTCCCACCACATATACCCAAAACCACACTTGTAAAACCTAAAGACAATCTTATGTACACTCAGAACTAATGGACAAGCCCTTCGTGCCGGAATTCATAATCCTGTAAACAAGCCTTTAGGTAACAGTTTTCTCAAGAACTATGCAGTTTTCACAAGAGGAAAACCCTGAAAGATATGAAGTAACTTTCCCCTCTTCAGTTAGATTTTTATTTTTATTTTTTTGTAATGGAATAGAGACCATAACAAACAAAACGGACCAAAGTCTTCCGTTTGTGTTTTTTGAAATTACACTTTTTACTGATTCATGTCTTTGGCTTTTTTATGGAGTTTTTCCCTTTTCTGCTTCATAGCATTTTGGAAAAAGAAAACTTTCTCCCTAAGAACTGCTGCTAAGTCTGCCACCAACTCTACAGTGTTATTTTAGACACAAAATCACACATTAGAAACCAGCAATAGTTTATAAAGTGAGGAATTCACAGAATCATAAAACACATCTATTGACAATGCTAGGCTGAGTGAGAAAGTCAACTCATGTTTGCATAATTTAGCTTCAATACTGAATTCAAAGTTTCAATAAAACATAACTCCATGCTCAGCATAAAGGTTATTTGATTAAAAAATACTGGTAAAAGTCTGTTTACCGTCCTTTTTATTACATCGATAGACTTCCTCTGCAATATCACAGAAAAAGCAGCAACAAAAAAGTTTGCTTGCCATATGATATATTACACAGAGAGAAACATGATTCAGGCCCTTCTTGCAGAAGCAGCAGCTTAACTTTTGCATAATGCATCTGATATCCATGCTTGCTAAACAAATCACTGCGATCAGATCAAGGAGGTGCCTATTTATAACACACAATAAATATTTTATGGGCTCTTAGAACAACAGAATTAGACTTGTGTACAATAAAACCTGAAATACTTATTGAAATAAATATAAGGAAACACAAAGTACCTTCCTTCTGTCTTTATAATAGTTTGGGAGCATTGCAAAAGCAGAGGTAAAGATTTTCCAACTTCCTCCAAAGCAGTAAGAGATTGACACTACAATTCTGCACTCAGAAATAAGTCTCACTGAGTTCAGAGGAGCCTGCTCCCAGGTAACTGCATTTGATTTGCAGCCTGTGTGTGGCCTGGGACAGAGGTAGGCAACCTAAGGCCCATGAGCCGGATGCAGCCCAATCGCCTCCTCAATCCGGTCCACGGACAGTCCGGGAATCAGTGTGTTTTTACATGAGTAGAATGTGTCCTTTTATTTAAAATGCATCTCTGGGTTATTTGTGGGGGCTGCCTGGTGTTTTTACATGAGTAGAATGTGTCCTTTTATTTAAAATGCATCTCTGGGTTATTTGTGGGGCATAGGAATTCATTCAGTTTTTCCCCCCTTCAAAATACAGTGGTACCTCAGGTTACATACGCTTCAGGTTACATATGCTTCAGGTTACAGACTCCGCTAACCCATAAATATTGCTTCAGGTTAAGAACTTTGCTTCAGGATGAGAACAGACCTCCGGAACGAATTAACCCAAAGTATCACTGTATAGTCCGGCCCACCACATGGTCTGAGGGACGGTGGACCAGCCCACGGCTGACCCCTGGCCTGGGACATTGTACTGACCTGAAGGGTAGATGTGCTTTCCAGTGTAGGATCACAAGGATAGGACTTACTTGCACAAGGGTGAAGGCAAGGATCGCTTTTACAGGAAATAGGCTGGCCGTTCTTCAGTTTCACCTCGCGGAGACCCCCTGCACTCCTCCCCAAAGTTCTTATTACTCCCTGGGCTCCCCTCCCGCCAGTGTGAATTTGCCCCAACCAAGATCCAAAAGGGGTCCCTCCAATTGGCCTCTCTGTCATCGGGCAGCGGAGCAGGAGGGGGTGCTCAACTAGTTGGCAGTTGCACCCCTATGAATCTTGCACCTGGTGCCACAGCCCCTCTCACCCCACCATCGCTACGCCACTGCTGCTGAGCAAGGCCAAGGATGGAGTCAGATGTCCATGAGAACTTGTCTTCTGTACAGGGGTGTCAACTTGAATAAAATATGGGGGACAGTAGAACCCACCCCGCATAATCAATCATAATATGGGGCACATATGCACCATATGAGGCACGCAGGTGGCGCTGTGGGTTAAACCACAGAGCCTAGGACTTGCTGATCAGAAGGTCGGCGCTTCGAATCCCCGTGACGGGGTGAGCTCCCGTTGCTCGGTCCCTGCTCCTGCCAACCTAGCAGTTCGAAAGCACGTCAAGTGCAAGTAGATAAAGAGGTACTGCTCTGGTGGGAAGGTAAACGGCATTTCCATGCGATGCTCTGGTTCGCCAGAAGAGGCTTAGTCATGCTGGTCACATGACCCTGAAGCTGTACGCTGGCTCCCTCGGCCAATAAAGCGAGATGAGCGCCGCAACCCCAGAGTTGGCCATGAGTGGACCTAAAGGTCAGGGGTTGCTCTACCTTTACCTTTTACGCACCATATGAGTGGCTGGCACATTTTATTGGGGGGCCAAAGGGATGTCAGTCCCTAGGAGTTGGCTCCTATGCTCTGGACTGTCTTAGGTCTGTAAGCGGCTTCTTCCAGCTTCTCTGAGTTGGGCAGGACAGATGGATACAAGTCAGTTAAACCAACCTACATTTCCTAGGAGTCAATGCTCATCCGTCCAGAGTCATTGGTATAAACCAGGAAATAACCCATAAAACAGGTCACCTCTTCCCAAGAAAGACCACAAATACCAAACCAATTCTAAACGGAGCCATGAGGAGTTAGCCATTTCGAGTGAACAAAGTTCCCTGAAGGTATTTTAAAAACCAAACACAAGAAAATCCTCAAAATGGGAACAATTTTCCCTACCAAGACTGCATATCTAGCTTTTTCTAGAGGTATCCAGAATTTCCCCTTATGCAGAGAAAGAAGTGTGTTAGTGTGGAGGAGTGAGAGAGACTGTCTGATAGCAATGTCTGAAGTTAAATATATTAGGTGTGCACTGCATGTACCCAGAAGAGCTTTATATTCTTGCCTAAGGAGTTTAACCTAATACTTCTACTTCAGATGCTAATACGATAAAAGGTAACAATTCATTGCCAAGTCTATGTGCAGAATCAATTATTTAGCTGTCTTCGCTATACACTATACTTATGTTTTAAATGTGTTCCTCTTGCAGGCATCTTGTTAATACTTTTAATTAAACTAGCATATCCTGAAATTTCCAGCTCTTGTACCTTTTGTTCTGTCAAAAAAAGGAAGAGGAGGAGATGCCTTTGAGAGTTTTAAGATATTGCGAACAAACAGAAGCATCATTCCCCAGTCTTAATGGAAACTTGTCTATTTAAGATGTCAGGCGATAACTACATCCTCCCTCTTTGGAATCATCAGCTCATCTCTTAGAGCTTTTCTTCTCCTCCTGGTACACGAGGGAAGCACTGCAGATTGAAGACTTCGGTTTTTGAAAATATGCAAGTCACACAAGTAATTAATGGAGACATTCCCATGACACACTATCACTTGTTATATCTATTCTATAATTTAAAAGGTAAAGGTAAAGGTACCCCTGCCCGTACGGGCCAGTCTTGCCAGACTCTAGGGTTGTGCGCTCATCTCACTCTAGAGGCCGAGGGCCAGCGCTGTCCGCAGACACTTCCGGGTGATGTGGCCAGCGTGACAAGCTGCATCTGGCAAGCCAGCGCAGCACACAGAACGCCGTTTACCTTCCCACTGGTAAGCTGTCCCTATTTATCTACTTGCACCCGGGGGTGCTTTCGAACTGCTAGGTTGGCAGGCGCTGGGACCGAATGACGGGAGCGCACCCCACCGCGGGGATTCGAACCACCGACCATGCGATCGGCAAGTCCTAGGCACTGAGGTTTTACCCACAGCGCCACCTGCGTCCCTATTCTATAATTTACACCAGCGTTATTATACCAGTTGAACAGCCATGGCTCCCCCCACCCCAAAAAATCCTCAGAATTGTAGTTTGGCGTACAGGCTGAGAATTCCCTGTTAGTGTTCCCTGGCTCTCCTTCCCATTGTACTATATATGATGTGCAATTGCACCAGTTTTGATACTGTGGTCGATTTTTCACTTGAACTCCTTTCAATGCATACTGTCCCCATACTCAATCTCCACCCATTTATCTGAAGGTCAGAACAAAAACTACCTCCATAATCAGAACTCTTTACTCCAGGATTCCCAATCATAAGGAGAGAATCCTACATACATAAACTTGTACACAATTTGTGCATATTCTAAGCTTTAAATAGGCATGTTGAGGTTAGGTGAAGAGTTCGTATGTACAATCCTGCTCCCTTCCCTATGCATGGAAACAGCATGTGAAAATGGCTTTCAGTGTTCTTATTGGTGATTTTTTTTTTTTACTGCTCCCTAGGCTTCAATATGCATAATTTACCATGTCTTTTTTTAACCATCCTGCCAAGTTAAAGCAATGTTTATCTCAAAAATATATATATACCTATCCAGGATTAATGAATACCGACAGTATTTCTAATGGCCTTTTTAATGGGCACAATGATGATTAATTGGAGGCTTCATAAAACTCGAGGAGTTCTCATTACAGAACAGCATGGTGCCCAGGCACACCATGTGGGCGACCATTATTACTAAATCGTCATTGAATCATGAGATGCATGGAAGATAAATTGCATACAAGTCTAGAACCACTAGAAGCTGCTGCTACGACAGAGGCAACTGTTGTTGTTTTTTAATTGATACTTCTTTTCCAGTGTCCATATGGTCAAAGAAAACATATAACGTTACAAACAAATAATTAGCGCAGAAGCTAAACACATACATATCAAGCAGCATACAGTATCAATTTATGTAGATTTACATTTATTTATTTTTGTAAGGTGGGAAAGCCCTCAAAAGCCTGCTGTGACTAATCTGCATTGCATTTTGCAGACAAAATTGCTCACATCCATTCCAACTTGGATGCCGTGGGTTTAACGGAGTCAGAGCGAGAAGTAGCTAGGGAACTGTCTAGGCATATATATTTTTTTATGTTTCATCTTGTGCAGTCTGATTACATACCCAAGTCTCTTGGAGATTTGTGACCAACCACCTATTCTCTGGAGGCCTTGCCCTTCCTGGTTATTAAAATCTGCTAGATTTGGCCTGGCCATATGGACAGCAGAGGTGGCTTATGCTTCTCTAAGAGGGAGTGCAGTTCCTACCATCCTTAAAGAGGAGGCACTCAGGACACCCACATTCTGCCCAGTATCTCATGGTCCACTCTTAAATAAGATACTGGATATTCAACTAGGTGGTATAGGATAAAACTAATTATTTGGATCCCTTTCAATCTGGTTTCCACTCTGCTTTGGGCCAGAAACAGCTTTTACTGTCCTAGTGGATGACATGCAGGAAATCAACAGGGTCAGGTTAAAATCTCCTGAATTTCCTCTTTTTTATAATATTTTTTATTAATTTTCAATTACAATAATCCATTAAAAGCCACACTATCACAATACCAAATTACAATACATTTTTTAAAAACCAATTATTCAAATACCATATTGAAAAACTTTAGGTGACTTCCCATGTGCTAGATGTCTTTCCAGGTTGCCTAACCAGACTGGGACTGTGGGGCACAATGTTACAGTAGCTCAACTTCTCTTGGGAGGGTTAGGTCCAGAAGGTGGTGCTGAAGGACTATTGCTCTGTCCCATGGCCATTGGCTTTTGGACCAGGTTTTTACATTTGTTTTAATGATTTGGTTTCCAGCCTTAAGCTGTACTTTGAACTATTGCTGCTATCTGGTGTGGAATGAAATGTTTTAAAGTTGTTATCATTTGTTTGTTTTTTACCTGTTGAATTATGATTTTGTTTGTGAACTGCCTTGCATAGGTGTTTTGCCCTGAATGGCAGTATTACAGTGCTTAAATAAATAAAGATCATAGGCAAAGAGTCAACATAGCTCCAAGGTCTGAAAATGTAAACCTTATAATCACAGTTGCATACCTCTTTCAATGGAGTAACTCCCTAATGCACAGCTAATAACACTGAGTTGCAATCTTCCTCTGCTGGGACAGCCATTATCTCTCTCCCTCATTTGGCTCCCTTTTATTTTATTTTTTGCTTGCTGATTAATCATAAGGCAAATGTGCCCAGGTGTGGTCAGCAATCTGGTCTCATTAAGAGAGGGATAAGATAGCAGAACTGAACTCAGAGGGAAGGAGACAAAGAGACATGCAGTTAAGCTTACCATGTGCAGAGAGGTGTGACTTGAGACCAGCATCTTTTCAGTATCGCCAAAGGTGATCAGCCACAGAGACAAAGCCAAGTCTTGCCTGTTTATGCACAACCTGGACAGGAAATGTCTGCTTCATGATAAAAAGTCCTGGTATATGTTTCCTGCTTAAAAACTGGATAAAGGCCAAGAAGTAATTGCCAGGCTAGGCTTATCTGATTAATTAATTCCTTCCAAGAATGTTTTTAATACTACAGATTTCCAGAATGAAATTTATCTACTCAAGACCCTTGAACTGTATTGCAACTACACTTCATTTTAAACTGGCTCTGCAATGTGTGTTGTGTATACTTCCAAGGGCAACATGGCCAAAGAAAATGCCAAATTGCTCACTGTAATAGGGTAATCATAGCAGGAGAACTTTTCCCACATGTGGAGGAATTCTACATTGTAAGTTGCTCTGGGTGAATTTTTGTAAAAAAATAATAATAAAACCATCAATTACTAAAAAATACAATTAACAACAGAACCCTCTTTTCCCTCTCCCCCTGCAGTGTAAGCACATAGACACTCAGGACGTGAAATAGTACACAACCCGTAAGGAGATATCTTCTTGATTCCTTTGGGCTCAAGGCAGTACTTCCATGGCCACAGTTCCCATTGAAACAGAGCTTCCCATAGGGCGGTGATGGCCAAACTTGGCCCTCCAGCTGTTTTGGGGCTACAGTTCCCCTCATCCCTGACCTCTGGTCCTGTTAGCTAGGGATGATGGGAGTTGTAGTCCCAAAACAGCTCGAGGGCCGAGTTTGCCCATCACTGCCATAGGGCCTTATCTGAACCCTGCTTTCACCCCATCTCCCTTCAGTAGACAGGCGGGCACCAGGCCAGGTCCCTACTGGAAATGGAAGTCTGTGTGTATGTTTGCGTACCTCCCATATCCCCATCCACCAGACCCCTTCCAGCATATTCTTTGACCAAGAAGAATACAGTGGTACCTCTGGTTAAGAACTTAATTAGTTCCGGAGGTCTGTTCTTAACCTGAAACAGTTCTTAACCTGAGGTACCACTTTAGCTAATGGGGCCTCCTGCTGCTGCTGTGCCGCCGCGCAATTTCTGTTCTTATCCTGAAGCAAAGTTCTTAACCCGAGGTACTATTTCCGGATTAGCAGAGTCTGTAACCTGAAGCGTTTGTAACCCGAAGCGTTTTTAACGTGAGGTACCACTGTATGTGAACTGGGCTTATTTATCTGACAACCCATTTGATACCATTGCAGCAGGTATTTAAGCAGAGCACGGATGACCAGCTATGAGGGATGCTTTAGCTGCAAGATTTCTACACAGGTCTGAATAGGGGGATGAACTAGATGACCTTCCAGGTCCACTCTCACTTTCATAGTTATTTCACTGTAGTCCGCAAAAAGACATTTAAAATACAGCACTCTAAAACTAACCAACAGCAAATAAAAATACCACGAGATCAGCACTTGCAACGAATGAAGTAATGAGAAGCATGCAGTGCCCTCACATTCTCCACAGAGTCCTGCCTGCATGTTCCTGAAGGTGAAAAGAGGGAAGAGGGTTCCCTGTGAAAAGGTTTTCCCACCCCACACTATGGGGATACCCTGTATGTAGGCATCTCCAGTAGGAATGGAGTGAGCCCACAGAAGTTGAGACTTTTTTTTCAGACAAACAGCAAATGGCTCCAAACGAGTTCAGGGCCCAGAGCTTTTAAGGTTCTCCATATTTAACCTGAAGTGTATTTGGATCAATAGGAATTAGTTTAAGGCTTACTTCCCTTGAACAGACACTGGTGTAAATCAATCTGCTTCTGAATGTACATGAACTTAACAATGCCTGTGCTGCAGTCAACATGAATTGACTACCAAATCTAAGTGTAGGATAATTATACTTTTCACATCACCTTTGGACGGATGTTTTAAAAAGGTGACGCAAAATACATTTCACCTGCTAGCAGGCATTCAATCGATCGGTGTGTTGGCATCGCAAAGTTATTTGAAGTTCTTGTTTGAAGAATTGCTTGAGGATATTGAGGCTGCAGTGGACAAAATTAGGTCCTGGAGTGTAATCCCTCAAAGGCACCTCCAGGGCATAGAGAAGTTGTGTGGCCACAGTAGCAAGAGTGACTGCAGGGCATTATCAGCAGTCATTATAAAAAGTGTGGCTTGCAGCTTCCGAAAGTTCATTGAAATGCCACAGGGCGAGATAAGCTAGCTAAAGAAGGCGGCTGGCATCGTTCTGCATGGGGCTCAGTCTCTTGTGAATCGAGCAGAGGTTTTTAAACAGGTTGAATGGCCACCTGTCATTGATGCTTTAGTTGAGATTCCTGCATAGCAGGGGGTTAGGCTAGATGATGTTCAGGGTTCATTCCAACTCTACAGTTCCAGGATTCTAAGCAGGTCCAAGTGAGAGCAGGCATGGCCCATTGATTACAAAAGGATTGAATGGATTATCACAGCTGGAGAGTCTCGTAATGCAGAAGAAAGCAGCTCAAGCCCTTTCCATGTATAGAGAGAACACCTCTCCTGTCAACTCCAGTTAAGGCAGGCAGAGCCAGCGACTCTAACTTACATGGTGAGGTGGGAAAAGCAGATACCAACCCTAAAAGTGCTACAGAGCGAGGCAGGTTTTCTGTGATATCTGTTGGCTTCAAATTAATTTCATAATTTCACAGGACAGAATGGTATAATTGGACAAAAAAATGAAAGAACATCAAAAAAATCAGTTTAAAAGTAATGTAATGAGCAACCGAAAGATTTCCCAACCAATAAACATTTGCCAGACATCTGTACAAAGATCTTAGCTATCCTCAATAGATTGCATTACTGTGAGATCATCCAGAAGAGCATTTGGCAAGTAACTGCAGAAGGGGAATCCATTGGCTGACAAATTCTTTTCAAATCTTTTCTCAATATTCATGCATGTATACGTAACAAAGGAAGAACATTTGTGTTTGGTTATGCATGCTATCTACTGATTTCACGGGTTTTTTAATTTCAAAGTGTGCTTCTCCCCCACCCCCCTTCTAGATAGCCTTTCAAACACTAAATGAAAGAAGGAAAAGGTGGAGGAAGATAGTTTACATTGCATGCCTTCTGGTCACTGCAGTACTATTTCCCAGGAGCAGGAAGGGTGCAATGTCAGTCATTCCATCTGCAGCAATTCTAATGTGGTGTCTTTTCTGGCACTTTATCAAAATGAAAAAGCAATGGTTTCTAAATACGGACCCAAGCAGCCTGTGTGAGCCCAGACATCGTTTCTGATCTCCCTCCATTACACTGTCACTTATACACATCTATAAAAATATGTACTCGTCTCTGCAAAGAGCTTAATAGAATGGTAAAGGTAAAGGGACCCCTAACCATTAGGTCCAGTCACAGACGACTCTGGGGTTGCGGCGCTCATTTTGCTTTATTGGCCGAGGGACCTGGCGTACAGCTTCTGGGTCATGTGGCCAGCATGACTAAGCCGCTTCTGGCGAACCAGAGCAGCGCATGGAAACGCCGTTTACCTTCCCGCCAGAGTGGTACCTATTTATCTACTTGCACTTTGACATGCTTTCGAACTGCTAGGTTGGCAGGAAAGCATGGTAATGCTCTGTTAAAACTTATCACAAAATATTAATAGCTGCAGTCTTAGCATGAGGTGTGAGCTATATACCTGTCACCTGTAAAGTCAACCTTAGGTTTTGAAAGCTTATTGTCATTCCCAGCAAAAACTGCCTTGCCCCTGTTTGTCTAGGATTCCAAACAATTGGCCTAGTCAGTTGTTAATTCTGATCAACAATGAGTAGTGCTTTGGCACACTTTACTTTGGAAATCTAATTTTAAGGAAGGACTTGAAATTCTAAGTCGTGTGCCAGATGCGGCTGAGGATGTCAAAGAAAACTGTATTTATGTCCAAGGAAAGGTGTCAGCTCACTCATTAGCTGAGCACCCCTCTTAGCTACTCTGAGGAACAGAGGGAACTCATTCATCTGACTTGCAGGTTAAAAGAAAGACATTTTATTCAGCAATGGAGGTTACTTTTGATGGAAGATGAAGATACTCAGAAACGCCTTCAGGGATCCCAGGTGTACATATCTAAGCAAAATCTTCTTAAATTACTAATGAACCGTCATAATTGCTACTGGTGAGCTGTCCCCTCACCTACCCCCACCCTCGGAGAAAACTACTAATTTAAGAAAAAAGTACTGCTGGTTTTTATTTTCCCTGTGTATGTTTATAAATTTCTTGTACAATACTATTACAGCTTATCAAACTTTTAATGACAACGGTGAAGACAGTGAAATCCAGAGTTTTAAAAAATACAGCACTAATGGATTTAAGGTCTGTAAAGAGGGCAGGAAGTGATGGATTTCAGCTGAAAGCAGCCATATGCAAATAACATTGCCACAGAGATTCTGTCTTTCATTTGATCTGTTTCCACTAATGAGTTTCTATAAGTTTTCCTACGAAAAGTCAACTACTTTTGTTTTGTTTTTGAGAGTTTATAGAACCAGAACTCACTTATTTGAACATACAAAAGAAACCAGTGCCATTAATCACGAATGGTTTTTGACCCAAGGAAGGCTGCAATTGTAGTGGAGAGTGTCTGGGACTGGCTGGGCAATGAGAAGCAGTGGGGAGGCTCCAGCCAGAGAACCCCATAGGGAAGCCTCAGAAGAGGAAGGCTCCAAGCAGGGAGAGCGGTGGTAGGATAATGAAAACAGTTCAGAGGAGGAATGGGGGGGCGGGGAATGCAGAATAAGAAACAGGCTTGAGAGGAAAAAAGATAAACACTGTATGACAGAATCACAGTAGCCAGAAGGTCCTGTGTTTAGCTCTCCTCTCCTCCCCTCTTGTCTTCAAGAGACATGGGTGGCGCTGTGGGTTAAACTACAGAGCCTAGGACTTGCCGATCAGAAGGTCGGCGGTTCAAATCCCCACAACGGGGTGAGCTCCCATTACTCGGTCCCTGCTCCTGCCAACCTAGCAGTTTGAAAGCATGTCAAAGTGCAAGTAGATAAATAGGTACCGCTCCAGCGGGAAGGTAAACGGCGTTTCCGTGCGCTGCTTGCTCTGGTTCACCAGAAGCAGCTTAGTCATGCTGGTCACATGACCCGGAAGCTGTACGCCGGCTCCCTCGGCCAATAAAGCGAGATGAGCACCGCAACCCCAGAGTCTGTCACGATTGGACCTAATGGTCAGGGGTCCCTTTACCTTTACTTTACCCCTTGTCTTCAAGGACTTAGAGGGTTTTGCTGATCTTTAAAGCCCGAAACAGCCTCAGTCCAGTATACGTGAAGGAGTGTCTCCACCCCCATTGCTCAGCCTGAGGTCCAGCTCTGAGGGCTTTCTGGCAGCTCCCTCCCTGCGAGAAGTGAGGCTACAGGGAACCAGGCAGAGGGCCTTCTCTGTAGTGGCACCCGCCCTGTGGAGCACCCTCCCTTCAGATGTCAAGGAGATAAAGAATTACACAACTTTTAGAATACATCTGAAGACAGCCCTGTATTGGGAGGTTTTTAATGCTTGATGTTTTTATTGCATTTTCAGCTGCCCAGAGTGGCTGGGGAGAGCCAGCCAGATGAGTGGGGTATAAATAAAATAATAACAATAACAATAATAAATGTTACAGAGCACAGAGCTCAGAGGGCCCCTCTCCAGTAGAGTTTAAGACTGCTGGGAAGACAACAGAACAGGGAGGAGCCTTAGGAGGAAATGGGAGACCCAGATCATCAACTCAGGTCAGTCATACCACAGGTATGATTTCTCTGTGTGTGTATTTTGTGTGTATTCTGTCGCCTTGAATAAATAGCTATCTTTACTATTCAGTTCTGAGTTTCCGAGCTGACCTACAGCTGAACCAGACAGGGTAGCCAGTGGTCAGGGAAGAGGGGATCCTCTTCTATGCTATCCCTGCTGTAGGCACTCCCTGAATTTGCTGTTATCAAAAAGAATGATACCTTGAGCAGATGGAGGTTTCCTTTGCTTGTGCACCAGTGCACCCATCACAGTCAACCCCATCATATATGACATAGAATTAGAGGGGGGGGATTAGGACAATTCATTTGTGTTGACTTTCTAGAAACTGCACTCCTGGCATGTACATAAAGAGCAGATTCAAAACCTAGTATTAAATTAGGAGTAGAATCTGAACAGTATCCCTTCTTCAATGGACACACACAAACACAGGGTGCCTCCTAGCAGGTGTAGTGTGTCTTTCCCTAATCACTGAGAAATCACATTCAATTAAATCATTCCTGGAAGATTCTTCCTCTAATCCCTGGCATCCTGGGATGAGAGCATCCTTTCTTGGCTGTGTCCTTCACCTCGTTTTGCAGGAACTGGAAACTCTCCTAAACCAGACAAGGGTATTTTCAAGGAATCCTGCCAGCTCCCCAAACCAGCTTCCTCCTTCAAAGAAAGGAAGCTGCTGGAATGCTATTGTATATTATATAATTACTTTTCGAATGTTCATGTGTGAGTGCCATTGCTTATGTAGCCAAAGGGGTGCCAACTGCAAAGAAGATGGCTCAGCAAAATCAGAAGTGTATAGATGTATCAAAAATATTTACGGAATGACCCCCCCCCCCCAATTTCCCCTGCTCCAAAATAATTTAGTCCAGTGAGGACTGAGTATGTTAAATGACCACAAAATGCTAACTAACTATTGGCTGGGGAGGATGAAAACCAGATGGGAATGGAAATGGGAATGGAATGGAACATCATGAAGAGAGGGCATGGCTGGCTGACTATCATAGTGAACAGGAAAAATATCATGTTTCATTGTTTTGTGGCAGTTCCCACTTGTTCTCTGATTTTCCCCCCTTGCTGTATTTTAAGCTCACATCCCATTTTTCTTGGGATCTCAATTATAGGGCTGAAATATATCCAATATATAATAATAAAAACTATGTACTGTATTTCTAAAGCACAAAAAAGTAAATCAATACTTCATAAAAGATAGCATGCACTAAAGATGATTAATTCTCAACAATATACATGAATCTGGCTCCTCAAGACAAAAATAGACCAAAGTTAATTACTAAATATTCTATACAAGAGTAGGAACGCATTCTTTTCATCCAGGAAAAATTCATTTAATAGAAAATAAGATTTTCTATAACTGTCAAATTCCAGTTCGCCTGAAAAGCCCAGAGTACTGAACAGTATGGACAGTCCTATAATTGCCTTTTTTGAGGATTTGTTAGGAGCTTCATTCTGTATCAAATAATAAGAAAAAAACTTTTGTGAAGGTAAAGGCAGACCTTTAAAGGTCTCTTTCACTTGGATAGTGCCTCATTCCATTATTCCCAAAGCTCATGTAGATTTTATCCATCTCATGCTTTGCAAGGTCGTATTCTTTTGTGGCACCACTTTTGTTATGCCCCAGGTTTTGAGATCAGCAAATACACTCCTATTAAGTTTAAATAAGCACAACCCTAGCCTTGGAGGCTATCTTTGACATTGGACTTCAAGAATTTGACCCCCTCCCCTTGCTTCTCAATGAAAAGGAGGCAATAATGCTTTGCTTCATAATGCACACCTCAAGATTGCATCTGTAATGAAACACTTCAAGTAGGGATCAGTTATAGCAGCAAATGGCTTTAACATTTCCAGTGAGCAAAGGAACTGAAAACATACGGGTGCTCCATGTTTACAGATCAAAAAGAGTGCAGAGCTAAAAGCAAGGAGAAGCAGAGTAGAAAACGTGGCTTCCCTTCTCTGCTAGGAGTCTTCAAAGGTTGTATTTAAACTAACAATCTGTAAGGAAAGAGAATGCCCTCCATGAATACCTAAGCCATGCCAGAATAAGCTGACGGTTGCACAATTGAGTTTCTGTGTCACTGCTCTTCGTGACTCATTTTAATAGCATATTGGCAAATAGTAGCCAGGTTTACTCCGCCACAACCACCACTGCTCTAAAAATGAATTACTTTATCTTGGCATGTACTTATTGGTTCATTTGTTGCACTTATTTATATCCTACATTGCAACACACACACAGTCTTCCAAGGTGGCCTATAGGAAACACTAAACTACTTGAAAAACAAAATGAAAAAGAGTAAATATACATTATTCTGACAACGCAAGTCTGAAGTGGATGTGCAGAACTGTAAGGCTGTAGGTGGGGCAGTGCCAGATTCACAAATAGGCAGAATAGGCACCAGACTATGGGCCCCACACATTTAAGGTGCCCCATGACAACAGATCAAAATAATATTGATTTGATCTTGACAGAAAATTACAATCAAGCTTTCTTAGTTCAATGGGGGGGGGGGCGAGATTTTGACTGTCTAGGGGCCTCCACAAGGTTTAAGCTGGCACTGATGTGGGGCATATGTAACAGGAAAGAATAAGGAAACACAAAGCACTTCTCCTGTTCAAGTGTGATTATTCTATGGAGAATTTTCCACATTAGCTTCCACACAATCCTGGGGTTTTTTTCAGCTATGCATATTCATTGCTGTTCAGTCACTTGCCAGCCATATTGCTGCACAGAGCTTGGTAGAATTTATCAGGAGACATGCCCTTCTCTCCCACACCCGTGTCCTATATTAATGTTGTTATATATTTATTTATACCCAGACTTTCCTCCTAACAGGGAACATCTGAAAACATTGATAAAACTACACACACACATTAAAAACCTATTAAAATCATACAGACCAGAAGGTTAGGACTTAAAGCAAATGTAGGAAAACACAGGATTCTGGCATATGTTTATAATAACAGCTAACACACACCTATGGTAGCTACTTTTGGGTAAACTGAGGATACCACTACCTGTAAATGGTGTGACATTTATAATAATTCTCGCATAAATTACTGGAAAACTTGATCCTAGAAACAAATTTTGCAGCCATGCATCTTTGTATATTTTGTGAAAGTTAATTTCAGGGTTTGGTTGGAATGCAATTATATTCTTGAAAGCCAGTGTATCGAAGTTCTGTCGCAAAAATGAGAGGAAAATAACACGATGCTTTGATTGAAACGTGTCTGTAGTCAATTCCTGGAATGCTGCATACTTCACATAGATTTCCTCACCCTGCCAAGCAAAGAAAACCTTCATAATCAGTTTTGGTACCCCAGAGCTCTTCCAAGTCTCAAAGTAATATTCCGAAAACAGTTCACATAGAGCACAATAATGTTCCCAGACCAAGCCTGTTAAAGCACCAAGAAAACACAGAACATCAAATGACAGAATCCATAAATTTATAAAACCTCCTAGGCCATCTGCATGAGCATATGAAACCCAAGGGAGCACTTTTCTCCTCAGTGTCAGCTCCCCCCACCTCTCTCCTAAGACGACAGGGAGCCATTTTTTGGTTGCAAAGTAGCATGGCCTGTTGCCACTGTTTTAACATGGGACTCCTACAACTCACTCTTCCCCCCTCATCCACCCCCACTCCCATTCTTTATTATATTACATACTCTGTTGGATGGAGGAGCAGGGGAAACGTTTATTACAGAGACATCAAAGCAAGAGAGCTATTTACAATTTTGCCGAAAGATTTAAACATATTCCTGCAAATATGTAGCCAAGGGAAGCTGCTAATAGCATACGACTGCCAGCACTCAATATTTTTATTGAGGATTTTATGTACATGCTAAAGATACTATAGTTATGAAATGCTGCTTTGCTATTTGAAACTTTTCTTATCAACTCATAGGGGAAACCATCTCCAGCAGAATATGGCAGAAAAGTGTCCAATGACACAGCAATTGCCATGCAAGTTTTGATTACAGCAGCTACATTATAAAAATCTATTCTTGATACAGTCGTACCTTGAAAGTCGAACGGAATCCGTTCCAGAAGTCTGTTCAACTTCCAAAACGTTCAAAAACCAAATTGCGGCTTCTGATTGGCTCCAGGAAGCTCCTGCAGCCAATCAGGAGCGGTGGAACCCCCATCAGACATTTGGGTTTCAAAAGAACGTTCGCAAACTGGAACAACCACTCCAGGGTTTGCGGAGTTCGAGAGCCAAAGCGTCTGAGTTCCAGGGCGTTCGGGATCCAAGGTACGACTGTACTTGAAATAGCTACTTGGGGAAGTTGCAGGAATTTATATTAAAGATCATTTTGAAATTAGCTATTGTCATTTTGCATCAATCAATGTTAGTGTGTGGCCTTTAATTCCTTCCCATATGATTTGCCCCCATTAAAAAAATGGCTAGATAAAAAGTTTAAACTAATGTAATGTCTAGAATTGCAAGTAATGCTTCACCATAGATTAGCATTATGTAGACAGATGAGAAAGCTGCAACAAACCTTGGACTTGTACACAAACTCGCCTGCTGCTGCAGTCATGTATCATTCAGAAGTGTTTGCTTTAATTTTAGACTAACTGCAGCTTGGTGTTACATCCAAACCCAGACAAAGGACAGTTACTCTTACATATCGTTAGTAGAAACCACAGTTTACAAATCTGACTTGCTTTTACTAGCCATAGTTAAAATTAGTTTAGAGTTTGAACATAATGCTACACTGTGTTTAACAGAAAGCAGAAAAGTAAGCTTGATCTCATCACAACCCTATAGGAAAATTGGGGGACGACAAATGAGCCCGTTTCCCCACAGTTCAACCTTGTAACAATAAACCGTGGCTTAACATTAGGTGTGAAAGCATCATATAAAGGTTAAGAGAAGATACCATTGTCTTGCTAACACACTCTTGACCTCAAATTATGCCATTTGAAATCACTACACACATATGAATATGGGGTGGTTTCTGTGATGAAGTTCCAAAAATACAGTGTGTCCACTATTACAGAATACACTATGCTGATATGCTCTATCTAAAATTAATAGATAGATGGTGAAGGAGAAAGTTTATTCCTCCTTTAGAACATTTATAATAACATTTTTCACACAAAGAGATTCTCAGAGTATAGGACAACACAAAATAGCACTAAATCCAACGTTAGCAAATAGGTTCCATCTGAGCTGTGCTCCCCATCTGCCTTTTAGGTGGATCCTAGCCCTGCAACAGCTAATTTCCCCCTTAAAGCTACAGATACTGGACAAGGCATGCCTTTGTATGACCCTCTTCTATGCTTGTCAGCAAAATGGACCAAAACTCACAGTCCACACAGCTCCTCTTTCCCTCGCTTACCTACAGCGGTGGCAGCTGCTTCTCATTTTTCTTTTTCTTTTTTTGCAAGCTTCTTCTTGCCCCTGCCTTGATTTTCTGTGTATTTCTAGAAGAGGTGAATGAGAGGTGAGCTGTTCTCACTCCAGAAATACTACTATGTTCGTGAGCCATAGTCACTGCACTCACATCCTTGACAAAATACAGTGGTACCTCGGGTTAAGTATTTAATTCGTTCCGGAGGTCCGTACTTAACCTGAAACTGTTCTTAGCCTGAAGCATCACTTTATCTAATGGGGCCTCCTGCTGCTGCAGTACCGCCAGAGCACGATTTCTGTCCTCATCCTGAAGCAAAGTTCTTAACCTGAAGCACTATTTCTGGGTTAGCAGAGTCTGTAACCTGAAGCGTATGTAACCTGAGGTACCACTCTAGCCCCTTGTCTATTTGCACTGAGGCTAAGAAACAGCTTGTGACAATCCAGCTTTGTGTGTGTGTCTACACATGCATGCAGGGGAATTCGGTTATGAACAAAATAACTGAAAACAGAAAAGTTTGCTCTTTTTGTCACTGCCACCAAAACCATTTGCATCTTGGAGGAGGGGGCAGACAAATTTGCTGGGGGTGAGGGGCTGGATCAGGCCTCAGAATTGGACATTAGTAACCTCTTTTCAATATTATACAAGTTGTTCCAACATGCTACCATATTACAAACCCACTGAAGATTCTATTAGTAGAAAACATGTCGGAAACATGATAGTAAAAGAAAACTTGATCCCCGAGACATTTCATCTGAATACTGGAGCAGCACCAATTTCAAATTAGGTTATTTTATAGGCTGTACTTTGCTGCTGTGTGTTCACTAGTTGTAGAATATTTGAAGTATCAAAAAAGTCAAGGTGTCATTTAGCCAGGGCTGGCCCATGACATTTTGACACTTGAGGCAAGCCGCAGGATGGCATCCCCCTCCCTGCCAGTGAAAAAGGGGTGAGTAAATCAGGAAGGAGGAGTGGGGAATAAAGATCTACATTGGGATCTGCTGCCCCTGTAGATCCTGCCACCCGAGGCAGACATCTCACCTTGCCTTATGGGTGGGCCAGCCCTACATTTAACTATTCGTTCATTGATAGTGCTTTTAAATGGACTTTTGCAGTGCCGACCTGAGTGCTTCCTGTCCAAAGCTGGAAAATATGACAGGTATGAACAATCAGTATTTGGAAGGTCTGGATGTTTGGTACACTACTGAAGATTTATAATACTTATCAAAGGTTATTATTCCCTTGCTGCCATCCACAGCTCTGAAAAAGCTCTCTCTTCTCAGATTTTTGCATTCCATTGTAAAGTTGAAAATCCTGAATTATGTTACTCCACTAAGAGGATTCGAAGGAACCACAATCTCACAGGCTCTTTCAATGGTAACCAAGGTATATCACCATAACTCAGCTACTGCATATTATTTGTATGTTGTGTATAAGCAGCTAAGTCTTAATCCTCTCCCCCATTGGAAACCAGTGGCAAGGTTTCTATTGAATTCAAAGGGAGACAGATTGGCTCTTAAGCCATACTAATAATATAGTGTAGAAAAGAGAACTGCTCTCTGTTAAATGACAGGGCACAGCTTGAGACATATGCTTAGAAAACTAACAATAACCGATGGACCAGATGAGGTTGCCACATTTTCCGGAGGCTATGTTATCCTCTTAGCCCTTGACAAAAGGATGTCAGGAACAATATGCTGTACCTTCCTTTTCTGGATCACCCCAGCTCAGTATCCCCCTCCTGGGTGAGCCAAAGGATTTGCTCCCGCTGCCTTTAATATGTATATTTAAAGGATCTGTGGAGGAGCTCCAGGGTGAGATGCTGCCTGGCGGCTCTACGGACCACCCAAGCAGGGTCAAGCGAGATTATGTCTGCAGCTGCCCAGACGCTGCTGTGTTTGCTTCCAGCACAAGAATCTAGCATGGCAAACAATTCAATACTGTCACAGGGGGTTACTGTTTATTTGCATCTGTTTGATTTTATACATAGACAGAAAAAGAAATAAAGCACTCTACATGCTAAATAATTAGCCTTCCAGCAGAACTGGAACAGTTCAGACTGATACTGAAAGACTGCTCCTTATCTGACCGTGGAATAAAATAAGACTGCAGCTGAAAGATATTCAACTCAAGTAATAAAGATTAGCTGAATATATAAAACCGTCTGATCATTCTGTGAAACCTAGGGGGAGGATTTGTGAAATCTGTTATCTGAAATGATGTTTCTTCTCCTTTTATTCACAGAGTATTTGGAAAGGTCATTGCAACACTGTGCAGCTGCATGCCAACAGCTTCAGATGCCATTGCACCAGAGTGAGAAGTTTTATGTAATGCTACATTGAATGTTCATGATCCCCCCCCCCCCCAGTTTCCTGAATATCCATTTCAGAACATAAGAGTAGAACAAACATTCTAGAGCCATTATTTCAATGAAAGAAGCTATCATGGAAGCATAACAATGGGACCAACCACTATAAAAATCCAGTATAGATTGATGGCATAATTGTGCATGATTGCTGTGTGGAGTGTTAATCAATTTTGCTTTTTAACAGAAAGCAATAAATAATAAAAAAAAGCAATCCAGAGAATCCTTTTAGGCTCAAGCAGCCAGCAAAGCTGTTTTAACTCTAAGAGTACCTCCCTGTTTTCTGTGCTCATAAACCTGCAGGGGCTTATGTCACAATAAACTAGAGAATGTCTGAGATTCACAGCACTTTAGAGTCTAAGGTCATAAAGGGGCAGGGATAATGTTAAAATGATTTTCTATAAAAAATCATAGCCACAGAATGCTGTGCGTCTCTGAGGCTATTAGGCTTATTGTGAGATGGGATTTCAGAGGCATTTGCCTTTCTAAAATACTTTATCTAAACAGATATGCTTTGAATTGCAGTAAATACCATTTCATGAATGCAAACAAATGTTGTAAGCTACACAAAACAGTCATATGTGCACAGAAGTATTCTCCCTTGGATAGTTTCACCAGTGCTCAGATATTATGGAAATTGTACTCCAAAACCTCTAGAGGGCAAGAGGTAGCAAAAGGTCTTTAATACCATCAGATACCTAAATAACCTATGTTAAGGAGTTGTGTGTGCATATACACAAATTGAAAACCAAGTTAGAAAAATGAAAATCATGTTAGCAAGGCAAGATGATAACTAAAGAACACACCGTGATTATCAAAGCGATAAACACGTGAATAGGCAAATGAGAAAAGCACTCTTAAGTCCCGAGAACATTCTCAAATGTGTGTCTTTCATTTCTAGGCCAACTGCCATATAAAATATGCCTGTTCCAGTACAATTACTTGAATGTAGGAGATGAAGTGTAATGGTAAAAAAGTAAAGGTAAAGGACTTCTGGACAGTTAAGTCCAGTCAAAGGCGACTATGGGGTTGCGGCGCTGAACTCGCTTTTCAGGTCAAGAGAGTTGGCATTTTGTCCACAGACAGCTTTCCGGGTCATGTGGCCAGCATGACTAAACCGCTTCTGGTGCAACGGAACACAGTGATGGAAGCCAGAGGGCACGGAAACGCTGTTTACCTTCCCACCATAGCGGTACCTATTTATCTACTTGCACTGGTGTGCTTTCGAACTGCTAGGATGGCAGAAGCTGGGACAGAGCAACAGGAGCTCACCCCATTGTGCAGATTTGAACAGCCAACCTTCTGATCGGCAAGCCACAGAGGCTCAGTGGTTTAGACCACAGCGCCACCCACGTCTCACTCAAAGTGTAACGATGACCACTTGTGTAACATGTATTTTCTGGGTATGTAATAAAAGAAAGATTGAATACGCCAACTTCCAAAACATCTATTATAATCTAGACAACGTTCTGCCATATAAACATAGAATTCCACATAATGGTTGGCACACAAGCAAACAAGCAAATGAAATAAATAATATTCCACGTAGTGCTAATTTCTTCCTTCCGTGTTCCCTCTACTGAGGAATTTTAAAATGCAGTTTTAATTTGGGAAGGCAATGGAGTGTATCTACCTGCTGGATCAGCTGCCAGCTGAAAAAAGGCTGATAGAAGCATGTTCTGGATGTTGTTAATTACACAAAAATGGTTCATTAATCTTTAGTGTCAATGCTGCTTCTGCAGGGTTCTGCAGCATAACCCTCGTTGGGTGTATTGTTGTGCATTTTGTATATTCATTTTGTGAGGAATTGTGACACACCCACTCACAAGTGTATCTACCTGCAAATGAGCACTTCAAGCACTTGATACATCTACTCATATGTACAACTACTCATAAGTAAGCACCCCAGAACATATCTATCCTTAGGCACACGTGGGCAGAGTGACAAGCTGCCTGGCACATCCCCACTGGAAAAACTCTACTTGCATTTACGAAGATTTTCATAAGTACAATCTAACTCCAAAAGTAGATGCTGCCCAGAAAGATCACACAACCATCATGGACATGCTTGGGCACCCTTGCCCTCAATGCACTATGCAAAGCTACCGGATTTATATTAGAAACTTGAAGTCATTCATTTATCAAAGAATGCGCATTAGTAACGACAGCATGAAACAGTCCACGGTTCCATGCTAGCTAACCTTTTTGACAGCTCTCTCGGACTGACCTTGGCCAGAGTGGTGAAACAGAATGGCTTTGTGCTGTGGATTAATATTCCATTTGCAATATAGCTATTCCCGTCACGTTAAGTGTCACAGGTTAACAGAAAAGGTTAGACAGTACTTATTATGAAGTCGCCAATATGAGTGATTTTCAAGAAGCTTGAGGTGCTGTATAAAAGCAAAACATTTTGAAAGCAAATTATCATCTGCACAAAATGCAAGTGATTTATCCTCTGGTGTTAAATTATACACAGTACACAACCAAAGCATGACAGGCAAATGGCATACGTTGGAAGGGACAATCTGCTTTTAGCACTGCCAATCACTCCTGTGTCTCTTTAAAAAGAGATCGTCGCTGTCATTCAGCTGCGGACTCACTATCTTGTCTATGGTTGCAACAAGGTTCCGCACATCCTTTGCAAATAACTTCTGAAAACCACTTGTTCATGATGCGCACTACAGTGGTAACTCGGGTTAAGAACTTAATTCGTTCTGGAGGTCCGTTCTTAAACTGAAACTGTTCTTAACCTGAGGCACCACTTTAGCTAATGGGGCCTCCCGGTGCCACCATGCCACGTCGCTGCCGCGCGATTTCTGTTCTCATCCTGAAGCAAAGTTCTTAACCCAAGGTACTATTTATGGGTTAGCGGAGTCTGTAACCTGAAGCATCCGTGACCTGAAGCGTCTGTAATCCGAGGTACCACTATAATTCCTTCATTAAACGGCCTCGGTCCAGTATACCTGAAGGAGTGTCTCCACCCCCATTGTTCTGCCCAGACACTGAGGTCCAGCGCCGAGGGCCTTCTGGCAGTTCCCTCACTACGAGAAGCCAAGTTACAGGGAACCAGGCAGAGGGCCTTCTCGGTAGTGGCACCCACCCTGTGGAACGCCCTCCCACCAGATGTCAAAGAGAAAAATAACTACCAAACTTTTAGAAGACATCTGAAGGCAGCCCTGTTTATGGAAGCTTTTAATGTTTAATAGGTTATTGTATTTTAGTGTTCTGTTGGAAGCCGCCCAGAGTGGCTGGGGAAACCCAGCCAGATGGGCGGGGTACAAATGACAAATTATTATTATTATTATTATTATTATTATTATTATTATTATTATTATCATCATACTTTCACACACTGCATTTAAATTCTACCAACAGAAAGCAGCAGGATTATTTGCAACATCAGCAGCTCGTCACTCTTTACAATGGCGTTATTTTGCTCATGTGCACGGTCAGCAACAACAGCTGGTAACAGGCACTGTGATTTAAGGGCAACAAAATGGTCCAATTGCTCAGCAATACAGTGGTACCTCGCAAGACGAATGCCTCGCAAGACGGAAAACTCGCAAGACGAAAGGGTTTTTGGTTTTTTGAGTTGCTTCGCAAGACGATTTTCCCTATGGGCTTGCTTTGCAAGACGGAAACGTCTTGCAAGTTTGTTTCCTTTTTCTTAAAACTGTTAATACAGTTGCGACTTGGCTTCGAGGAGCAACTCGTAGCAGGTGGTGTGGTAGCCTTTTTTGAAGACTTTGGTGATTTTTGAAGCTTTTCCAAAACTTTTCCGAAACCGTGCTTCGCAAGACGAAAAAATCGCAAGACAAAAAAACTCGCGGAACGAATTAATTTTGTCTTGCGAGGCACCACTGTAGATGAATTTGTTTTGGCAATATAATAATGTTATGTAAGTGATCTATAAGCCACCAAGCATAATTGTGATGGTCAATACTTTAAAATCGGGAGGCTACTTTGGAAAGGGACTCTTTATAGAATATCAAATCTCTGTCTCATAGGCTGCATTTACATATCATGGTAATCCAACATTCTTGACTATGCAGTGTGAGCTGCATATTGCCCAGTTGCTCCTGCTCTTCTCCTCCCATGGTACAGATGGAAGGGGTGGCTTATCAGTATGTCAGAACATGGGAAAATGGCTTGTTTTGCCCCAACAAACCATGGCCAATAAGTCAACATTAATGAATGAAGAACAATGCTGGCTAGCAATCATGGTTTGTTAGGCTAGAACAAAGCAGGATCCTGGATTCAGATGCAATGCTGAGCTGTCCACATCCTGGTTTGTTTATCTATCTGTGCCGGGGAAGAGTGAAGAGGAATGATCAGGATGCATGGAATAGAACACAATTTGTGCATATGATTTCTTAATACAGCATACATGTGATAAGATTTTCCTTTTAAGAGAATTGAATTTGACTTTTTTCTCATTATTTTTATTAATTTTCCAAATTATTACAAATCAAACCAAATTAAATTAATTTAATACATTTTTTTAAAAATCAGGTTTCCTGTTCCTATACCAAACATAGATGGCAGCCATTTCAAAAATCAAGAGCAATAACTAGAATTGTGACCTAGAGGAAGAAGCTGCAGACTGTGAAGCCAGAGAGGTAGAACCTGGTGTTTGATTTCTGCTCGAATCCAAGGCTGTGGCTATAGAAGAAACAAGACCCCCTTGGGATACTGATGCTGTGAACCCCTCCATCATAGGCTCAGGTTGCATATATGTGTAAGGAAGCCATACATCATAAAGACACCACAGTTTCCACTATGCCTCATTTCCAAAAGGAAACACAAAGCCTGGGTAAGCACTTGCTCACAGATTGGGGTGGTGTGCAATAATTCTAACAGCCCCCAATACCATCTTTTGAACTTTGGGGTTCTTGAATTTATCTGTTTGATTTATTCAAAGATGTAATGTGTTACCATACATCTCCATTGTTATTAAGATTTTTTTAATAAACAATTCTTTAAAAAGAAAATTCTGCACACAGAAGCATCTGTTAACAAATGTAATTAAGTAACTTCAATATGAATATCCACAAGAAAACATCCAATTAAGCTGTACATTTTGATTATCTCAACCAGCATTGTATTGGCAGAACAGTGACTGAGTCTCATTGAATTCCAAGTGAAGGAAACTACATGGTTGGCATCCATCTGTCTCAGGAGAGATATATAATATTCCCTAGGCAGCACATTTTCCCTAAAATATTTTCACAAATGTACCTTGCTACTTCCAGAAATCTTTTTGCCTTAAACATAATCTATATTGTAACACACGGTTGATCTTGAGGAGGATGGGTACATAATTCATCTTGTTGCAGGGAGGATGAGAAGTGGAGACCTGGAATTAAATGGAGGTCAGTTTGTAAACTGAACTACATTTAAAACCAAAGGTCTCTTTTGTAGCAAGCAACTCATTAATTCAATGTTATATCTCCATGCCAGAGAAGCTGTAATAATTATACTGTGTGAAACTATTATGTCCACACAATAATTACATCAGAAGCAGAAAATACACACACTGCACTTTTCCAAACATTGAAGTCTGGATATGTAATTTTGAAGACAAAAAATAATAAAATTATTTATAATAATAAAAGAAAAAGAAAAGAAAACCATTGCTTACAAATGTTAACCAACCTGTTTTGAAGTATCCTTCATTTGCATTACAACATTGTTATGAAAATTCAGCATTGTGGTTCTCAGTGATACATTGCACTGCTCTGCTAAATATCAATATATAGTTTGTGTGAGAGTTGGTAAAGATACAATCAAGGCTCATGATCAAAGATTGGTTCAATTACTTATTCATTTCGTCTTAATTCTACTTCTGGGATTACGAGCCTTTCACATAAATTTTCTTCCATGTAACAAATTCCAATATAGGCTTTGGGTCCATGACTATATTCCCACAAGTAATACATTAATAAATATGCATCATTTCCATTCACATAGTCTTCACCGCAGGTATAGTAGAGTTGTTTGTAAACTCATTATGGTGTGAGAAACTGATTAAACTCTTTTGAATAGGGAATGAATTCTATTTCTTTTCTTTAAATTTATTAGGCAGATTTTCATTGATCTTCTCAGTGACTGCTAACCAGTGAAGGATGCAAAAACACATTTTTGTACTTATATAAACTTGAACTCAGTATGATTTTTCTGCTGTATTACGTCAATGTAACCAAATACAGCTATAATTGCAGACTAAACAAATATGCACCCTCTCCAATATATTCTCATTCTTATAGCTGCTAAGTTAGGCCGTGTAGTAACTATACATTCTCTCTCAGACAATCATTAACAAGGCAGGGCTGGAACCCACCTTATTTAGTTTCCTAAGTACCTGGAAGCATGAGTGCAAAAAAAGTGAACTAAAAGGCTTCTTTTTAAAGACAATCTATTTATGACCTCAATTCATCAAGCTATATACTGACTGCATGAAGAAATGTGAAACGAACATTTAATTACATTTTGAAACCAAATAATTGCTTTGTGAACTCATTTTCCTCCTTATTTAGCTGCAGCGATCTAAGCTCAGAAATGTATGATGTTCCCTACAACAGATGGTGACTCTCAAAGCATCTAAAGCAAATTGCTTGCCTGTAGCCTTACATAGATTCAACACCTCTTCCTGGAGAAATGGAAAAATCAAGGCATGCAAAACAGTATGGCACCCAAACCTTTCTGTATTTATCATCTCACTCTGATTGTGTGCCTTCCTACAACATGGAGTTTTACTTGCAATAATATATTAACAACATTTAAACTTGTTTATCTTTTTTTTAAAAAAATATTTTTTATTGAGTTTCTTTTCTTAGGGTCATAGACACAAGATTAAAGCAAGAAAATACTAGAAACAAAAACAAAGAAAAATGATAAAAAAAATTATTACAATCCAACTTTCAATAGTTTTTCCAATATTCCAAATGGACTTCCCCACATCCTCACGACTCTGCGTTCTTTGCAATAAAAGTTTCAGCAATTTGTTACCTTGTTTCTTAACTTACTGTATCTTTCAGTTATTATGTTTCTAAATTCACAATATTATATCCCAACCTTGTACATTTAAAGTTAACATAATAAAATTGTTTCATATTTACCACCTCTTTTTTCTTGTCTTAATTTTCAGTTTACCTAATCAAGTTGCTAAAGCAAAAATTTCCTAATCGTGCGTATTTCTTAACATTCGTACAACTTATAATGTTTTTGCAAATAGTCCTTAAATTTTTTCCAGTCCTCTTCCATTGTTTCCTCCCCCAAATCTCGGGTTCTGCCAGTCATTTCAGCCAGTTCCATGTAGTCCATCAACTGCGTCTGCCACTCCTCCAGCGTGGGTAAATCTTGAGTCTTCCAGTGCTTTGCAATAAGGATTCTTGCTGCTGTGGTAGCATACACATTTAAACTTGTTTATCCACCTGTTTCTGTTAGACACAACACTGCAACATCATAGGTGGGAATATGATCTGGCACTGAAAATAGAAAGAAAAATCAGCTTCTGTGCCAGTCCCAGGCTAGTTTGGACATGTCAGAAGCCATCATTCAAGGATCAGAAGTGGGCCACAGGATTACAAGCACCTCCTTAAGGCCCATCCCTTCAGTGCTTAACTGTTCCCCATTCCCTCCAACCGAGGTCAGTCCTACACATGACCACTATTGATTACACCTAAAATTTATCTAGGTAAGATAATTGGGGTTTTTTTATTTTTGGAATTCATGTTGCCCTGTGTTTTAACAACTGCAGCACTGTCATCAACAATGGTTAATGCTAGGTGTATCTGGCTTAATGTTGGTTTTGAAGTTTACATTAAACTCCTATTTCAGATCATGATTAAACAGGAGTCTGTGTGATTTGTTGGTGAGGTCAGTGCCAATATCACCCTTTCGTACAATTATGGCTGTGTACACATTACCCTTTACTACAGCTCCACTGGTGTTTGAAGCAGATTACACATGACATTAGCCACAATCCATATGGCTCCAATACTTTGAGATATACTACTGTTTGATGCGTTTCCCCTCAAATCAGCTTCCATCCGATTTGAAAACCATGGTTAAGCTAAGGTGTGCAGGTTTCAGACAGACATCTTCATGGATCAGAGTCCAGATGGGATTCAGGCACAGGACAGGAACACAAAATCAGATAATGTGCACCAGGTGAAGTCATCTCCGCCCTTTCTCTGGTGTGTACAGAAACATAAAACTGTGTCTTGAAATGCAGTGGGCAGGTAACAACCTTGCTGTGTTTCAAGCCACTAACACGCACAGCACCCAAGACACACTCTCTCCAGAAAAGATGTGGTGGGAGGTTAGCTCCCAATATGTTAATCATAGTTAAGAAGGTGTCAACATTATACCTGCACCAGCTCTTTATGATACCACCATTGTTTCTTTTGGAGACATCAGTTGCATGCACCAACTCTCAGAAGGCATATTTTAATTATTATTATTTTATATTTCATTATTTTTATGCCAACATTTTTACTGGAGTGTAGAGAGTCCATGTGTACACACTGCACTCACAAACACTTGGCAGTATGTTGTGGGATGCTACTTCGGAGCACCCTAACATTTGGGTTTGGATGGTTGTAGGGAAGATGAGAAAACCCTGAACAAAACAGAGACACCTTATCCCATTCTTTGGATCCCAGCTCACGTCCGTAAGAACCAATTGTATTATTTTGATAATCGCCAGTTCTTGTCAAAACAGCTGATTGCAACAACCCTTAGGGTACTTGCAGGAAAACTAATTAGAGGTTTAGTAATTTTGCATGTATGTATTCTACCCCAAATATGCACCTGGCAACATGTGGACTTTTTAGGTCTCTGCTATCAACTGCATGCATTTTAAATATCAAGTGTCCCCTTAGCTGCAGCCTAATACTAGGAGAGAGAGAAACCACCAAATAGTCTAGGTTTATGTCCCTTTTATATTGCCAAACAACACAATTACTAGCATCAGTATAAATGTGCTAGACACTCTCTTGAGGCAGCCATGTTCTGGTCACTATGACTTGAGCACAAATCCCAGGTTGTCATTGTAGTGGGAAATAGACTTGCTTTGAATCTTTTCATTAAGTAGCCACTTATAAAGGGAGATTCTGGAGCAGGCTGACCTGCTGAACTGATTAGCAGACTTCATGAGCTGAGCATAAAAGCATGCCCTTCTGATATGAAACAACACTCTTCAGCTAAAAACTCTGGCAACACTTCAGTTTGAGTCCCTCTTGATTATTTGCTTTGAAGATCGGTGCATCATGCATGGCACTGTGGAAACGAATGATACTTGAGATGGGCTACTTGAAAAGAACTACAGTCTGGGAAATATTATAAGGGCCTGGATGAATTTCCGAACTATGAAAGTCTTCCTCACTTACTGAAAAATCCAAGCTTTCCCACAGGTATTCCTCTCTGGAGGGCAATACTGCATCATTTTTTACCATTAAGTGAATATTCTGACCAAGGGAGAAAGATCATATAACAGTAGCATTCACAAAAGCGGGATTAGTTTTATGGGACGATATGTTTTATGAAAAATCTCAATTGCCTAATTTGGTATCTGATGATAACGCTCTTGCCTTCACTTAATGGTAGCATTTTATGACTGATGGTTTGCACACCTAAACATGGTAACTTAAATTATCGAGATTTCATGGGTCTTTCAGACCTATGCAAATAATTAACTGAATCGCAGAACTATTAATGCAGAGACCTCTGAACTAATTGTTTGCATCTATAGGCAGCAAAATCTAACTTAGGTGTGGGGAACTTCTTGCCCTCTAAATGCTGCTGAACTACAACTCCCATCATCCATGGACATTGGAATTGCTTGCTATGACTGATGGGAGTTGTTGTTGTTGTTCAGGAATCTGGAAGGCCAAAGGTTCTCCACTCCTGATTTAACTTAAGCAGCTTCTGCAATAGTTTTGGATAATAACCCGAACTTCCTGAAAAAATCTGGGCAAATAAAATACTGTGCAAAGTTTACAACTGGAAGATATTGTGAAAGCAAATAAAATGGCAAATAAGCCACCAGCCATACTATTTATCTACCTTTATTGCACATAATTGAATTTAAAGGGATGTTGTTGTTGTTGTTTTCTGGAGGTACTCAATGGTACACAGTACCAGCACCTTCCCCCCCCCCCTTTCAAATCTTGGAGAGTGTTAGGACACACAGTGTCTGAAGGTGCACTCTTCCACTGCTTCCCAAGACAGATGGATGCCAACAACAACCACCAAAACTAAACTCAGATCCTGATCCAGCTAAATCCCACAGATTTCTATGGACATGCTTAACTCTTCCATTGAAATCAATGGAATGTCTCGAAGTTTTGCTGAAGGTGCCACTTGTATGCAATATTAAGACCTATATAATTGCAAGGGTATTCACCTATATAATTGCAAGGGCGGAACAACTTCTGTTTCTGCATCAGGACTCCCCCTTTCTCCCCCTGAACACACTTGCCATTCCATCCCCAGATCTGTTCCGGAGGGTAGGTGGAACCCCTAAAACACATGGGGAGTGCAGGGAGAGGGGAAGGGGAGAAAACCTTAAGCTGACAGGATGTTCACCTGAGTGCTATGTTGCATTTGACCCTATATCATGGGACATCAACCTTTTTAGGGGGCCAGCGGGCATATTTTTAGAATTTTGAGAAATCGCTAAAGAGGTCAGTAACACAATGGCTGCTGACAGGGTGTGATGTAACTCAAAGTGGGAGCTGCAGGGGCATCACAGATAAAGAGGCCAGAGCACAGAATAGTGCAGGTATGCCCCCATCAGTCAGTCACTCCATCACGGGGGGATGGGGACGTACCTACATCAGTCAGCACCATGTCCGGTCACAGAGAGAAGCTCTTCACCTCTCCTCCTCTATTCAGAACAGACGGAAAGATGGACATCGAACCCCTGCTTCCAGTGAAATATATGCATGTTTAAAGGGCCACGTTCAAGGTACGAGAGGCTCAGCCAGTGCAAAGAGTAACGAGCAGGGAAGGCAAACAGTCTCCTGCGTATTGTGGATTTTTGAAAGGGCTATTTACTGAGACCTTTTGTGGGTGCAACACAAAGGGAACGGGCAAGTAGTGTAATTCCCGCAGACCCCACACTGGTGGCCACTAGTCTATATTACTAAGCTTCTACTAAGGGATTTCACAGCTTTAAAACAACAAGAAGCGTTTTTAAAATGTTACTACCAGTGTTGGAACAGAAACAAGATTTGGCCACAAACAGGATTTTGGAACATTTAGAATTTCAACTGGATTTCCAAAATCAGTGTAATATGGCGCCTGGATACAGAGAAACTTTGAAGCAGCATATTCTTTTAAAGGAAGGTTTCTGTTTGGCAGATCATCAAATAAAGGTCTGAAGCTTTTTGTTATCCAAAGCTACACTTGAAACAGAGAACATTCTGAAATCAATCCTCACATAACATAATACCAGTTCCATAGGGTATCCCTTTATTACTTAGGAGATGCAATTTCTTTCCTGGTGCTTTGCTACCTGTATAAATGACGAGTAACAAGATAAACCTCAGGTTTACTTAAAATCATGGCAATTTAACTTTCATTTATTAAAAAAAACCCCTGAAAATACCCTACATGCTGAAAAACGAAATATCCTATCTCAGATGCCTATGAAAGTCTCATTACTATGTCACTCAGTGGTATCGCACATGGCAACTGCTGCCTCTTTTATTCAGTTTGTGTGTCTGGCCATCTTTCTCCAAGCAGCAATATCTAGGTGGTACCAGAATCTGATACAGATCTGAAAATGAGGGCTGGGGAAGAGCTACTTGTCTTGTTTATCAAACTTTTTTCCACTCTAATTGTATGTAGGTGCTAACATAACATCAATTTGGTAACATATTAAAAGGTATTAGCAGATCTGTTAAATCTACATTTCCAGATTAACAGAAAGAAAGAGATGGCTGCAAAAGTCCAGGTGTGTCTACCTGGCCCCTGAATTGTTCTTGCCTGCCACTCAAGGCATAAAAATGACTGCAGCAATATCCTGTTCCCACTAAACGTTGTGAATCACCATTCACTTCCTCGGGAGCCATGTTTTGACTAACGTAATGAATACTCTAAGCCAAGGCAAGAAACAGAAAGCAAGTGCAGGCTGAATGCTGCCTTTTATTCACTGAATCAGCTACTTGTTTCCAACACTGAAAGCTTTCAAAGTCTACATAGGTGTTCAAAAGGAAAGGTAATAGATCTTCTCATCTGTTGAGGTTGGTTATGTGGCTGAGTCTTGACATGCTTTATTAGAATTCAGCAGACTATGTTTAATTAGACCATAGAGTTGAGCTTTGCCTGGAACGATGATCAAGAGCTCAGGTATCACAAGTCTCTCAGAGTCAATGTGATAAAGCCACGGGTAGTCAAGATGGTGCCACCCCCTGTCATTGCTGGACAACAGCTCCCATCATCCCTAATCTTTTGACATGCTGGCAGGGGCTGATGGAAATCATAGTCCAAGAACTTCTGGAGAGTACCACACTGGCTTACCCTGCAATAAATAAGTAAGCAAACACCAAGGATGAATGCAACAGAGGCTAGCCATGGATAATGCATTTGTATATGATCCAATTGTCCTTGACAGTCCCAGTTCTCTGGTACTTGTCTGTGGTAAAGCACAGTTTTTCTCCTATTTTGCTGTAGGTGCATTCTAGGGAGTGCCTTGTTAAAATGGTTAATGTGTAGTGCTCGAATATTGTTGCTTCTGGTTTTAGCCTCTTCCCCGGATATCTACAAGTTAAATAGCATAGGGCTAATATATCTCATCTTTAATGCACATGCATGCAGATGCATGCCCATAAACACAAAATGTAACATGTAGTGCCACGTACCATTTTGTACACTGTTGCTGATAAGGCTTATTTTGAAGTGCTGGTGATAAATCATATTACAATTAGGCATTTCATTCTTAATGAGAAGAATTTTGCTTTTACATCTGTGAAGGGCCAGCTATTGCAAGGTAAATCAATATAATACAGAGTGGGTTAACTTGAGCGTTCAAGTGATGTACAATGGGGGTGGTGTGTGGGAGAGCTCTTGGCAGTGAGAATATGGTATTATGAGTACATTTTTCACCTGCAAAATGTAGCAAGCACAAAATGTGAGATTGTACAACATCTATACTGCCTGCATGCTGTTGAAGTTTAGGCATGAACCTTAACTTGCAATTTCAGTCCTTTTTTAAGAGTAAGAGTAAATTGGTAAGATTCTAAAATGACAAATCACTTTATACAGAAAATGTACAATTATCCTTCATCTGGATGAATGCCTTGGTTTGTCTGTTCCGTGGAATAGACACAGGGAGTCTATGCAAATGAAGGTATCATGAAACTAAAGCTGACAGTCCATGTTACAAGTACCCAACTAGCAACCAATATCATCCCCATAACAACAGAGTTGGAATCAACACATTATTACTAGATTTTTCAAGAGAAAAGTTAAAAACAAGGCAAAGGGTGGGAGAGGAAGGCATTAAGGCGACAATCCTAAATTACTCCTATTTACTAAGGAATAAGAACCACTGGATTCTGTGGGACTTACTTCTGAATAAGCATGCTAGTTATTGCATTACATATCCAACAGAGTGGGGCAAATATCCCACAATAATAGACAAACATGCACCATTTTGCAATTTGTGACATATTACAGATTTGAGTGGATGGTAATTTATAATTGTAATCCTTTGTATTTTGACAAAGCCTATTGGCTTTTGCCACATTGTTTTAAATGACATTTTTAAAAAGTTATCTGCCTGAACACTCCAAGAGAGAGGTGAAAGATACTGCAAAAGTTTCATCAGGTCACAGGGCAGACTGAGTAATTCTTTCATTTCAGGAGGGTTTATTTTTTGACCCACATCGTATGGCTTTTGTTACTAGGAGACCATGGCCCTAATAAAAGTGCCTAGATGAATGTGATACTGTGTCCTCTGCTTCACTGCCAACATTACTCCCTTCCATGTAGAGATCTGAGGTGCCTAGAGAACTCGGTGCATACCACTGTGCTGATGGGATATGATGGGGTTTGTAACACACACCACCGTTGATGTTTTCTCCCTTTCATCTTATCATTCCCCTTAATGGTCAAAAGGAGAGGTGAATACATTTCATTGTGTAACATTTAACTTCTCAGTAGTCTGTCCATCGTTCTAAAATGCGGGAGAATTTTAGATTCTATAGTATTTTCTTCTTCTTTTCAAGCAGCAATAATTTTATTTTTTGCAATATTCACTTCCATTACATGGGAACTATTACAACAAACAATACACAGTAGTTATGATCCACATGTAGTTAACATATAAAGTTTTTTTTCTTATTGCAGCAATTAATCCCATTTAAATGCCAGTTTTGTTAGAAATAAATTAGATGCAGTTTCACTTCAGTTTAAAACATTAACTTTACATTGCCCTAACATTAAACAGTGAGACATACAAATAACATAACCGAGGTTGAAATGTTTCGATTTGGCACTCAAAATAACCAACACCCTAAAACAATAATAACATGAAGTTAATGTAGACTCAATTTACAAACACTTAAGATTTATCACACCCTAATCTTTTATTTCACTCACAGTGTTTGACTAGAGTTTGGGAGACCAGGGATCAAACATGAAGCTCATTGGATAAGCTTGGACCAGCCACCATTTCTCAGTCTAACATACCTCACAAGGTTGTTGTGATGACAAAAAAGGGAGGGACAGAACCATATCTCTCATCTTGAAGCCCTTAAAGATGGAATGTAAGTGTAATAAATAAATAGTGATTAAAACATCTTTTTTCATTTATTTATTATATTGTTCTAGCGGTTCTCTCTCTACAATTTACATATATATCATCATTTCAATGGACCATTTCCTCATATATAACCATTTATGTTGATATATTGCCCTCACATTTTTTGTATATTCAGCCTTTCCCATTTCCACATATATATTTTTGCCAGGTTAGGAAACAAATTCTGCTTAAAAGCAATCCTCGCTTGTTTCCACTTTCCACTTCCCCTCCCTCATTGTTAAGCAGCAGCCAAGGAGAATCCGTGTACCTCCTTGTTGTCATGGCCAAGTGGCAAATCTAAGAAAGCCTTGTAAGGGGCAGGCATTGCAAAGCTGCACTGCAGGCTGATCACCTCGCCCACCCGGCCACTGGAGTAGCAAAGTGGGTTCCCCACTTCAGGCATGCTTTAGTCAAGAGGAAGAGTATGCTAGCTCTGCCTCCCCAGGTCACCATTTTGATCACTTACCCTAATTTGGAGAGCACCCTAAGTTGGAGGGAAGCAAAGAACATGGTTTACTTGTGGAGGCTCCCCAGTTCAGAAGATTGCCTTTCAACTTATGGAGGGAAACTGGAACAATGATTGGGATAGGTGAAACTATTACACTCTTTTCCCTGTGGTGTTTACTTTGCAAGACTAGGTAATGCCTGAGGTAGGGCAATAGTTTTCTAGAGAACAACCCTTGCCCTGTGTGAATCAGGCTTTCCATAGTTTCTGTATGTTGACGGCAGCTGGGAAGCACACAAGTCCCCTACCCCACTCCAAGGCTTATTTGTTTGGTAAGACATCCCCAAAGAAATATCAGTTTTGTCGCTTAAAGCTCTAATTTGTCTGCATTAAGAAGAGGCAGCTTCTCACCCCTGACACTCATGGGCTTCTGACGCTGCAGCTAGACCCCTTTCCCACAGAAAGTTAGCATCACATGCCACATACTTCTCAGTCAATGCCTCTGCTGTCCAGCAGTTTTCCCTCAGCAACCATGTGTAGCTGCATATATCATTACCTGCACAGGACCTTGGTGGGAGCAGAGGGACAGCTACCCTCCCAGAAAATTTTGCTGCTACGAAAGTCTAAAAGTGCCACTAGAGCTTGATCCCTGCAAATTCTCAAGAGCACAGACAACTACAAACTCAAATTTTGAACATTAGCAGTGAAACATTTCACATGAGATTGATATGGGATATGCTCAGAGCTCACCTGAGTGGGAGATTCTGCTCCCCATTTGTCTGCGAGAGCCACATTGCTAATTGCTGCAGTTTATGAAAATACTTGCTGCTCCAGATGATCACTTGTTATCTCTGCTTCCTTGATTAGAAAATTGATTAACGAGCCCTGACTTTGTAAGTGTTTATACTAAAACCTCTAGATTTTTCAATAAACCCCATACGGCTTAGCTTACACAGCTGTCAATTCGGGTTGCTGTTCAGTTGCAACAGTATAAGCAGCAATTACTTTTGGCTAGGGACGCGGGTGGCGCTGTGGGTAAAACCTCAGTGCCTAGGGCTTGCCGATCGCATGGTCGGCGGTTCGAATCCTCGCGGTGGGGTGAGCTCCCGTCTTTCGGTCCCAGCTCCTGCCCACCTAGCAGTTCGAAAGCACCTCTAAGTGCAAGTAGATAAATAGGTACTGCTTTATAGCAGGAAGGTAAACGGCGTTTCCGTGTGCTGTGCTGGTGCTGGCTCACCAGAGCAGCTTCGTCACGCTGGCCACGTGACCCGGAAGTGTCTGCGGACAGCGCTGGCCCCCGGCCTCTTAAGTGAGATGGGCGCACAACCCTAGAGTCGGACACGACTGGCCCGTACGGGCAGGGGTACCTTTACCTTACTTTTGGCTAGACCAAGAATGCTGAGATTATACCACAGATTTATACACAGAACTTTCAGCTTTCTGGGAAATGGCAAGATACTCAGTTGCCTGTTAATTTAGCATCCTGATTCTGCTCCTGGCTGGCTGGCTGCCCTCTCCCATATCAATATGCTGCAGCAGTTAGCAACCATTCGCTTGCTTGGTGCTCAGAGGCACTCAGCCGCTGCCTCCATTGTCACCTTCCAATTGTCACCAGTAACAATGAGAATTCTCTCTTCCATTGGTCACCCACTGTGGCAACCAGTGATTCCTACTGGCAAAATGGTACATCAACCACCACTGCATGTTTGAACAAGAAGGGCTGGGAGTTTTTTGTAAAACATATTGCTACGATGGAAGGAGAGTACAAAAACAGCCCCACCATATGTGTGTGTTTGTACACACATGGGGCCACATTCTCCTCCAGGGCCAAATGCCAGCAATGGGCGAGGTAAGAGCCAAAAGTGATTGAGGCTAACCACACCATAGATTCACACACACACACACACAAACACACACACACACACACAGACAGACAGACAGACACTATCTATCTATCCACATCCATCTATTTCACCCCCCTTTCCCCACCTCTCTCCCCAGCAATAAATGAGCATCCCTCACAGAGGCACAAAGAAAAAGAAACTACCAAAGGAACTGGAGCTACTAGACAGCTTTCTGCCAGCCCAACTGATCCGTCCTTGTTTAATTCCTCATGGAATTAAATTTCACAATCTCTCAGGAGAAACAGTCAATGATTGAAGAAGGGTTGCTGCCAGATTCGTAAAATAATCTTTAACAAACTCAGCTTATTTAAAACTTAATAACCTGCTTTACCCCCTCTAAAATTGTGAACAACCATCACTAATCGATAACAATACTCAAGTGAAAGTAACGATCATTTTTTAGAATCCAACATCTAAAGCATTAAATGAATGGTCAAAATTTGGTTCTTGCAGTTGTCCATTCTGCCCATGCCGTACAAATCCACAGAAAGGCGAAAAGGAGCCACTCCTTTCTCACACCTCCTAAAAGTCTGAGTGAAGCGTAAATAAACCTGATGAAGTTAATTGCTTCCTAAAGGAAAAAAACACAGAAAGACTTTCAAAGCGTGATAAAGGTGGTTCGAATTGGCATTTTGTATCTGGGAGGGAAATGCTTTGGAATGCAGTATCTGTGTTCAAACCATCACTCCTTTGAGAGTTTGTGAAGCCCTTTCCAAACAACAGTTGGGTGGGGGGAGGCTGAATGGGGGGGGGGGGGGAGGTTGCAGCAACAGGTCTTACATCTTCACTAGATTCTGTAAACCCCGAGTGTACAAAGTGTGCATGCACAGACTTGTCTTCACAATCAGGAACCTTGGTATTTGCAAATTCCTGATCACACGGACAGCTTTACATGGATAGGTTCGGCCTAAAGTCCAGTGAACATTTGCAGGTCAGGGTGGGACCAACTGCTGTTATACCACCCCCAGGCCTAGGCACATTCTGGCACTCTTGAATTGTCCTCTGAAAAGGGCCTCTGTCTTCACCTGAAAATTGCCGTACTTGATATGCAGTCCACAAGCATTGAAAAGGGAGTTTTCCCATTGACTTAATGTGAATTTAAACCCTTAGGGATTCTCACAGAAAATTAAAAAACCTGAATGTGCTCTGACCTGTATAATGAAAAGCTTATACTTGCAAATTGCCAATTATCCCTAATATTTTCTTTAACAAATTCATAGAGATTTCATTAACATTCACTGTCAATTGATTCCGGGGCTATCGTGACCCTCAAATCTTTTATGGTAAAGGCCAGATACTAGGGGAAAACTGTTAAAAATATAGCTGATTAAATGATTGCAAAATGGTTAATGAAGCCCAGTGAGCGTGAAGAGATATCAATCAAGTGTCATCTGGGAGCCTCTGATAGCATTTAGCCAATTTCTTTCATTTCATATTATTTTCATCTGTTTACTTTGATGTTTGACTCCTGCAAACTTCCAACAACAACAAGGAAAAACACCACAACTATATACTTGAGGCAAGGGCAGAGGTCATCAATCACCATTTCTACACCAAGTTACCTCCATTTAAATGCAAATGCTGGCCTTTCTTCTCAACCTTTAAACAATCATTTCATAGAAAAGCAGTTGCATGAGTAAATTTGGTGTGTGGCTATCTATGAGGTCAGTCTCTTGTCATTTGACCTCACTTTTGTAACACCATCTCATTTTAAATTCTTATGACATCGTAGGAATATACAGTATTTTTGCAGACAGGGCTTGGGCAGGATAGGAGTAATTTATTTTAACTCTGTTTTATGCACTTAATGTGGGTATAATAATAAAGTGACTGACACAATTTTTCTTAGATTGCTATTCATTGTGTACGTTTAACATTAAGTGGCAAAACTTACACGGTTGTTTTAAGTAAAATGGAAATACTGCATTCAAGCACTTTGAACGGTCAAAAAAGTGTATATATAGGACAATGATTCTTGTTGCATGGGAGATGTGACTGGATTTCCCAGCACTTTTACTTTTAAGAATGGCTGGGCGGTGTTCTGAATTTGACCTGAAAAATAGCCATGGGGTGAGGGTCTAATCCCTTCCCTGCATACAATATAAACAATCTAAATTCGCAAAATTCTGAAGGTGCTGTCAGCTGTCTGACACATGCTCACACAACCAGCAGGGCTAACAGTGGCTTCCAATAGGGTAGGGGAATTTAAATGGATACAAATGTATGGGTAGCAATGATTAAACACGGCTGTGTCAGTGCTGTCACTCTGATCAAATGAGAGGGGTTCGCGCCACACTTTTAAAAATGTTAACTTTTTTATTTGAAATAAACCAGCATAGGGAGAGAAAAACACCCTTGCGTTCCAAAATACATAGACTTGCATCTTATGCTGCAGGAACACAGTTCCACTCTGTGACAGTTCTCCATCCTCTCCTCTCCCCATACACCCCAAATATTTCACCCCACCCTCCCTAGCACATTTTGAGGGGGAGCTGCATCAGAGAGGAGAGGGGAGTGGAAGTCTGTTGCAAGAGCAGAACTGCAGTGCTGGATACAAGCCATTGTTGGCATTTGCATTCATCTGCCTCAATAGTCAGTGGGGTGCACCTCCGGGGGTGAAGTCAAACCGCTGTGTTAGCAGCACTGAAGTGACCTCCCTGGGGAGCATACAACCAAGAGTCTATTATAAACTCTCTTCCACAACCCAGTTATTTCTGATAAAACTGCAGGTCCCCTTTTAATGCACTTCTACACTGGTCCCATCACCTCCCGGCAACTAGAAGGGGAAGAAATGGAGGCAGTGAGAGATTTTACTTTCTTGGGCTCCATGATCACTGCAGATGGTGACAGCAGTCATGAAATTAAAAGACGCCTGCTTCTTGGGAGAAAAGCAATGAGAAACCTAGACAGCATCTTAAAAAACAGAGACATCACTTTGCCGACAAAGGCCCGTATAGTTAAAGCTATGGTTTTCCCAGTAGTGATGTATGGAAGTGAGAGCCGGACCATAAAGAAGGCTGATCGCCGAAGAACTGATGCTTTTGAATTATGGTGCTGGAGGAGACTCTTGAGAGTCCCATGGACTGCAAGAAGATCAAACCTCTCCATTCTTAAGGAAATCAGCCCTGAGTGCTTACTGGAAGGACAGATCCTGAAGCTGAGGCTCCAAGACTTTGGCCACCTCATGAGAAGAGAAGACTCCCTGGAAAAGATCCTGATGTTGGGAAAGATGGAGGGCACAAGGAGAAGGGGACAACAGTGGAGGAGATAGTTGGACAGTGTTCTTGAAGCTACCAGCATGAGTTTGACTAAACTGTGGGAGGCAGTGGAAGACAGAAGTGCCTGGCGTGCTCTCATCCATGGGGTCACGAAGAGTCGGACACGACTAAACGACTAAACAACAACAACAACCCTACCCCACTCCAGAGCCCCAACCTCACATGAGATACAATTAACTAAACTGACAAATGTGCTATGGAAGAAGAAAGGAAAAGGAGAAAGAAAGAAAATGAAGGGGATAGATTTTCTGAGATGCTTCCTCAGCTGCCCCACCCTTAATTCTACAGAGTGGTTGAAAAACACTACCTGATACCTTCAAACCTATCCATATTCTCTCTTTTAATATAGGTCATTTCCCCCCAAAAAAACATCAGGAATCTGTATCATGGACCTCCAACAAATGTGTATTCTGTTCCCTTCTCATACACTTAAAGTGTAATTCCTTCCACAAATGTTTCCAATAGGGCTTACTCTCTAATAAGTGTGTTTAGGATTGTACCCTTAATCTTGTTTGTTACAGAGAAAGGGATCAAGATTTTAATAAAGTTACATGTAATATCCAACAATTAGACTCTGACAACAATCCTAAATACTTTCCACATTCTGCATGTGTCAGAATCCTCATCTCCATCACACAGCAAAATAACAAAACTAAAAGGATGATTATTCTATTATTATTAAGGTAAAGGACCCCTGAACAGTTAAGTCCAGTCAAAGGCGACTACAGGGTGCAGTGTTCATCTTGCTTTTCAGGCCGAGGGAGCTGGCATTTGTCCACAGACAGCTTTCTGGGTTATGTGACCAGCATGACTAAACCGCTTCTGGCAAAACGGGACAGCATGACTGAAACCAGAGCGCACGGAAACGTCATTTTACCTTCCCACCGCAACGGTACCTATTTATCTACTCACACTGGTATGCTTTCAAACTGCTAGGTTGGCAGGAGCTGGGACAGAGCAACGGGAGCTCACCCCATCGCACGGATTTGAACCACCAACCTCCTGATCAGCAAGCCCAAGAAGCTCAGTGGTTTAGACCACAGCGCCACCCACGTCCCACATTATTATTATTATTATTATTATTATTATTATTATTATTATTATTATTAACAAGGGCATTGTCTGTGTATGGCAGTTTTATGATCAGTATACATTTAATTTCAGGCAGCATACTACAAAGTTGAAAAAGTGCCATTATTTAGAAACAACAAAGAAGACACAACCTGGAAACCCTTTCATTTATAAAGACTGTTCATTTTAAAGCACAATCTTTCATTTTCGCTAAATGCTTGTCGTCTGCCAAGTTTTTACTCAATGTTAAATTCAGCATTGCATCCTATAAACATTTTACAGCCATTGCACCTGGTTTTTATATGCTAGGAATGTCTGCAAGGAGTCTGTTTCTCTTGCACGGAAAAGACCTGTGCTACAAACCCACAGCCACAATTTCCTAAATAAAGGCAGAAAAGCCTTATGGTTCTTTCTGCTTTATAAGCTCAGTTTGCATTATAAATGCACAAGGTCTGCCAAAGGGAAACTAGTTTGTACCATCACAACTGTAAGCAACTGGTAATTTGAATGCCCTCAATCAGGAAACTATAGTGAAGCATTTCCAAAAAAAAAATTGTTATGAAAAATAATTTCTGAAATTCATGTGCCAAAGTAGCACTTTCAGGTATGTAAAAAGCTGAGAACTTGATAAATGCTCAGCTCTGGCACCACTTTTCCAAAGGAAATTATATAACTCCCCTCCTATCACCACCACCAGCAGAGTAGAAACAGTTTTAATTAGAATCCAGAATGTTTTTAGACCCTTTCTTACAGAGTAATGGGATGACAGAAATCAATTCCTTTATCTTCCCTTTTTAATCAAAATTCAAGTCCCTTTTGCCATGCTTTTGATGTGGTTCTGCATAAGTGATTCATTGGAAGTAAAATGGCAAATCCTCTGCTTTCAGGAGAACATTGTAATTCATAAAGTAGGCAAGGAGTAATTTAAGTATTTAAAACTTTCGTTGGAATGTGCTTTTCTGTGAAGCCTTGGAGATTTGAGCACATGGAATTTGTATTTTTAGTCCAAGGATTATACCATTTGAAACTTGACAATTAATTAAATGAATTGCTTACCCAATCAAGTATGGAGGCAGGGGTAACTTGCAATAGTAAAACATAATGAATAATGCAAGATGATTACAAGTCAGCTAGTGATGCTCAGCAGGGTCAAATCAAATTTTAAGGATGTCTCTTAAAGTTGTAATGAGCCATAGTGTCCTAATGAGAAGTTTCACTGAATCCTAGCTAATCAAGCTGAAAACTTTTCATGGACTAAACCATGGAGGAAACTGTGTACGAAACAGATTTTATTTACCATGTTAAATAACCAACTGGTTAACAAACTAGAAAATAAATCACAAAACTTAAGCTAATTACTTGACTTTGAAAGAACACAACTGATAAAAGAGCTCTGAATCTGCTTTAAAGCTTCCACTTATACTGCCTGTAAATCTCTGTCTTGTATGTGTTGTGTTTGCTGCAAAAATGGAACTGAATTTTATCTGTGTGGAAAAAGAATGTGCAAGAACACGCAAGTTCCTGGAAGTGAAGATTGCCAAGGGGGAGATTAATAAAACTCAGTATGACAATGCTGAATGCTTCACCGATTATTGATATAATGTGAAGACTCCTGGATGAACAGCTGACAGAGTTAAGAGCTGAGATGCATAGAACTTCGAGAGAGATTGGATCAGAGATACTTCAGACTAAAGAATGCACAGGACCTGTGGGAAAAGATGTGGATTTACCTCTGCCTGAGCATGGGACAGCAGCAGGTGATGAGTTGGGAGTAGACTGTCTGGAGGACTGACACAGACAAAGGATGCTGTTGTGAGGCCAGAAGAAATAAATGGATTTAAGAGACAATCGGAGAAGGCAGAGATGAAGATGAGAGAGAAAGGGAATGGTGCACAAACTGAAGTGAACACAGAAGGAAAAGTCCCTAAGCTCTTAGCAAATGGTTTGAAAATAGAATGGAAAACATGGAAGAAGGATTTCCCCCTTTTTCTGTAAACCAGGGTGAAAAACTGCTCACAAGAAATTTGACTGGAACCTATGGAACTGAGTATGATTTATCGAGGACACAACAAGCAAATAAGTATGGACTATTACACTATTAAGATTTGTTGGGACCCTTGGGGAGAAAATCATCATATTGGACTGGAGAAAGACTATTTTGGACACTTAATAATAATAGTGGAAGAGCTACTTTTGGACTTATTGAGTGGAAAGAGACGAATGTGAGATGTCCACAGACAGTTTTCCACATCATGTGGCCAGCAAGACTAAACAACTTCTGGAGCAACAGAACACCGTGACAGAAACCAGAGCGCATGGAAATGCTGTTTACCTTCCCGCTGCAGTGGGACCTATTTATCTACTTGCACTGGTGTGCTTTCAAACTGCTAGGTTGGTAGAAGCTGGGACAGAGCAACGGGAGCTCACCCCATCGTGCAGATTTGAGCCACCGACCTTCCGATCAGCAAGTCCAAGAGGCTCAATGGTTTAGACCACAGCACCACTCACTCCCAATATGATTTTATAATCTCTATAGTGAGTCAGGAGGGGGTCACCAAGCCAAACCATGGCTGTTTAACTGGGACCAGCTGTGACATACTATATAAATTCCAGTGTTGTTGTAGATGTAAAGTCTGCTTGCTGATTTAACTTTTTTTATTTGTGACCCATTCTGGGAACTGCTTGGAGGTTGATGAAAATGTATGAAACAAGTAATAAATTAAATAATAACTTGTTTAAACACATTAAATTCTGTTAGAGATTGTGCAAAATGGTATATTTTCTACAAAAACAACAACTCACAAAACAGATATTAATCAGAAGAAAGGTTTCAAACATACTGACTGGTCAAGGCCAGGAAAGTGAATACTAAAGAAAAACAATCAACTGGCAAAGGAAAGGCGATAAAAGAGGCATAGTAAACAATTTTTACAGCATTCAACGCAAATTCAAGCAACTGTTCTCAGTCATATCATTCTAAGGATGTTCTAAACAGCATGTCAAAGGAAAGAGAAAAAAGTAAACTACATTCAGATTCAGGCTCTGTTTATTAGTGAAGCTGCAGAATATACTCAGAAATGCACACAAAAATTGCAGGACTTTTAATACCATGCAGATTTACTGTAGAAAGGTCTACATCTCCCCAAAGCCTTGCTTAAAACTCCACACATTCACCAGCCAGTCCTGACAATAAATCAGGGTTTCTTTTTGTAATACCTATAAAACTATGTAAGAGATCACAGACTGACTCCACTTAGTAAAAAAGAGTTCAGAAGCAAGAATAATTAGATGGAAGATCTTGAGCAATAGCTCGTTAGTGCAGGTTCATTTCCTTGTCACATTTTCAAGTTGAGAAAGAAGAAAGCAGGGATATTTCCTCATTTGTTCATAAAGCTGCAATTTGCCTTTGGAATACAGAGTTGCCAGGGCCAGTATGACAAGGCATTACAAAAAAGCAGCCACTTGTTTTCTTCTGGTCTAGGTACCTGCAATCCAACAAACTACCCTAACAGAACAATGACCTGTTATTCATGAGGAGTGTGTCAATTGTTTGAGCTCCCTATCGAATTTCTAAGCCAGAGCAATTATGTGGAATTGGGGCTTCGATAGTTTGACAGCTTTTAGAAAACACCTTGTTAAGGGAAGAGATCCCACTGTGAAGAAGTCAAAAGAGGCCCTCTGGGATAGTAATCTGATCCTTTAAAGGTACTAAGGACAGAACTTTTATTTTATTTTATAAATTGTCACTCACAGCTACAGCTGGAGAAAATTAGGAGAAATGATAACTGATGCCTGAGAAAGGAACTACTCTTGTATCCCTGTAAGAATGCCAAAACACGAACATTATGGTCAGTCATTATTTGCTAGTGAAAGATTGGAGAAGGCCTTCTGTCTCCTTTCGGAATATGTTGCCGGTTTCCAGTCGGCTCATGCAAACATGTGCAACTATGTGCTCATCCACACTTGCCTTTCTAGGCACAGGTCTGTCCTTTAAAGCTGTGTGTGTGTGTGTGTGTGTGTGTGTGTGTGTGTGTGTGTGTGTGTTTGGGGGGTGGGTTCTCCTGCTCCTTACCACTGAATCAAAACCAACAGCAATTTGATTCGGTGTTAAAGAGCGAGTTTTCATGAGGCAAATAAAAAGTACTCAGACATGGCGCTTTAAAGCATGGACCTGTGCCTAGAAAGGCAGCACAAAAGGAAGTCTGGATGAGCCCCGAGTCAATCTCTTCAAAGGCCACATAATACGTCAAAGTCAAAGTATAGGCTTTATTGCAGTTCTATGCCTTAGTAACAAAGAAAGATCACATAAAATATGTCCTTAAGACAACTGAGCTACCTTTCAAACATTTTTCAAAATGATGAAAAGTCAGAATGATCCCCCAAATTAATCAGACCGATGTACTTTGAAAGACAAAAAGCACACAAATAAGTATTTTATCCTTTCTAATGCTTAGATTCTAACACCCGTTCTTCAGAACTGCTTAATTTTTATTTATTTATTTTTTTAAAAAGGAAACTTATTTCAGTTTTAGGAGAAAAATTGCATAGGCGTGTCCTTCATAAGTCAAGCTTTGTTGATATCCCTTTTTGTGGTTCAAATATCAGCCTGATTCATTTTTCTTTAGAGAAAACCCAGTCTTTGAAATGATAATACTTATGATTTATCTGGCTAGTTTTGTATGGCTCAGGTAGCTTAAGGGATTGACATTAAGATATTGAACGTTTCTTTTTGGGCCCTTTATTTTGGCTCTGACACAGGCTGTGAATTGCTGTTATAACACTGACTATTCAGGCAGGTGTGTATAAACCCGGTTGGCAACACCAGAGGACTGTGAAATTGGTTTGGCAATTCGACAGAGAGAGCCTTAAGTGATAAAAACTTCCCTTGATTGCCATCTCAAAGGGCTTCACAACCTAATGGGCACAGAAGAATCCAGAATATCCACACAACTTCCTAATTTCTCTGTGTCCCCCTCCCCGCCACATAAACTTTAAAGTGAGAGTTATTTAGCTATTATATACACTGTACATTTTGAGACAGAGAGATTTGAAAAGCAAGTCTGGTAATTTAGCAGCTCTGAAAGGCAATCCAAATGTAATATGTTTTGATTGTACCAAAAAGATAAAACATACTTGAAAAGTAAAATTGATACATAAGAATACTTTACAAGCACAGAAACATACAGCAGGGTCGGTATGACCTGGCATAAGAGTGTTAAAAACCATGGAGTTAAGGGCTATCAGCATGGGCGGACAAGGACTGTCATATCTCACAAGATATTGTCACAGACAGGTAATACAGTAGCCCTTCAAAGGTAGTCTGTGACAGCAACTCTTAAGACACTTTTCTTCTAAAACTGCAATAGTTATTAATCAGTGAAAGAGAAGGCTTTCCAAAATGCTTACCAATGATATGACTGGTTGTAACTTCAAAACCTCCAAGTATCCAACAAATTAGTGGCTACCTACTCCCTGAATCCTAGTGGATTATTTTACCTTTCTATTAGAAGAAGAAGAAGAGTTTGGATTTGATATCCCGCTTTATCACTACTCGAAGGAGTCTCAAAGCGGCTAACATTCTCCTTTCCCTTCCTCCCCCACAACAAACACTCTGTGAGGTGAGTGGGGCTGAGAGACTTCAAAGAAGTGTGACTAGCCCAAGGTCACCCAGCAGCTGCATGCGGAGGAGCGGGGAAGTGAACCCGGTTCCCCAGATTACGAGTCCACCGCTCTTAACCACTACACCACACTGGCTCTCATTAATATATTTGAGAACGGTTTTATAGGAGCAAAATGCATACAGTGGTACCTCGGGATGCAAACGGTATCCGTTCCGGAGCCCCGTTCGCATCCTGAAGCGAATGCAACCTGCGTCCACACGTGCGCGGGTCACGTTTCGTCGCTTCCGCGCATGCGCGTGACATCATTTTGACCATCTGTGCATGCGCACGCGGCAAAATCTGGAAGTAACGCACTCCATTACTTCCGGGTTGCTGTGGAGAGCAACACGAAAATACTTAACTTGAAGCACATTTGTCCCGAGGTATGACTGTATTGTGAACAAATAAGATAAGTATTCATTTTATCAAATTGTGAAGTAGAGAGTCTGAAGAACTGGAAACTGTTTCTCTGAACCATAAATTATTCCATCTTCTCTTAAAGTACATTCCAGAGCTTTTCCTCTGCAAGTTTTAGCCAAGAACGAGCCTTGTTGACAGCTTGCTGTTAGAGAGAAGAGAGCTTAACCACAAGCCTGGGTTCACATGGCATGTTAAGCCAAACTTTAGCTTAGGCCAGTGTAGCATGGGAGCAAAAGAGACCATGGAGCAGCACAGTGGCTGTGACCTCCTCTCCTCAACATTCACATGGTCCCAATAAACCACAATTTGGCTTACTATGATGTGAGAACAAGGCCAGAGGATTCACTGCAAGTTAATCACCAAAGAAACCTAAAAGGGCTGAGCCTAGGGTTCCAACTCAGAGGATTTTTCTAAATACAGTGGTACCCTCGGGTTAAGTACTTAATTCGTTCCGGAGGTCCGTTCTTAACCTGAAACTGTTCTTAACCTGAAGCACCACTTTAGCTAATGGGGCCTCCTGCTGCTGCTGCGCCGCCGGAGCACTTCAGTTTGTGGAAGGACTACTCAGATTCCTGATCTTTATGTTATAGCATTTACAGTTTATTGTGGGGATGGGTAATTTGTGGTCCCTCCAGATGTTGCCACACTAACTACCATGATCCCTGACCATTGGCCACGCTAGCTGGAGTGATGGGAGGTCAAGCCCAATAACATCTGGAGGGCCACAGGTTAGCCACCCTGATCTGGTGGCGCAATATCAAAGAAACAACAGCAATTCCCATGAAGGCTGGAAGCATCGCTGAGGAAAGGCCACAGAACATATGGTTCCCACTTGGACATGGGGGGGGGGGGGATCCCATATGAAAACAGGAGAAAGAGTAGTACAGTGATACCTCTGGTTATGAACTGAATTCATTCCGGAGGTCCGTTCTTAACCTGAAATGGTTGTTAACCTGAAGCACCACTTTAGCTAATGGGGCCTCCTGCTGCTGCCGCGCCGCTGGAGCACAATTTCTGTTCTTATCCTGAAGCAAGGTTCTTAACCTGAGATAATATATCTGGGTTAGCGGAGTCTGTAACTTGAAGCGTATGTAACCCGAGGTACCACTGTGTGTTGTAAGCCACATTGAGTTGTTTCTTTAAGTTGCAAAGGAGTAAAAAAATACATTTAATGTGCAAAACATCTCATCTTCACCCCAATGATCTTGCCTGAATTATTTCATTACAGCAGGGGTGCTAGCCCTTGGGGGCGGGGCACCCCCATGTCCAAAAAGTGCAGAGGTGAAGTTCGAAAGCAAAGCATGGAACCGAGCCCAGCATAGCTCCAATGCCTGACTCTTTCTCCTCCTCCTACCGCAGTGAAGAAGGAGGGTTGAAGTAGCCTCCCCCTGGTGGCTCCGCCAGGAGGAGGTGGAGGAAGTAGAACCAGCTGGCTGCATGGCTGCCACATTCAGCTCTGTCCCGGCTCATCCCAACATCATAACACCACACGCACAATCACCATTGCAAGTTGGCACCTCTGTTTTGAAGTGTGAGATATCTAAGATGCGGAGGACGTGGACCTCAGCCTCATCTCATTACAACTAATGGCAAAACCGACACCATTTCACATAGGAGTGGGTGCTGTCTTTCTGAAGTTTCATAACACAGTAAGGCAGTTTGAACGAGTGAAGGGGGTCACCCTGTAACCCTGCTGCAACACTCCTCCTGTATGCTTAGCAGCGGTATTGATTAGCCCTGTGCACATGTGCACGTAAAGCATCTCTGTGGGACAGGGGATCCTGTCTGGCCCAGGTTCCCACTGTATGAAGCAGCTTTATGCCCATATGTTCACATGGCTGCCAATGTGTGGCTAATAATTGCAATGGCAAAAAGCGCCATACAGTATGACCCCCTCACCCCTTCTTTATTTCCAGTATTAAAGGACACAAAAATCAAGATGCAGCGTTGCACAAAAATAGTTTTTAAAATCCTGCCACATCCAAAGACAACAAAACTAACTAATGGGTATGCACGAGATATGCTGAATTGACTTTATCAAAGACTCCACTTTGATGTTATTTAATTTTCTTTAAAGTATATAAGTAGGCAGGACTGAGCCCTTAATTTGCTCCAGCTAACACTTAGAGGCTTCCATACATTCTATTGAAGTGTCAGACTATTGTGAGACTGCTAAACTTTGCCGTATGAAATCTCAATTTGTAATTGAGTTACGCTTCCAGGAAATTTTACATACATTATATATACATTAGAAACAGGAGCTCAACCCAATCCTCTGGTGTTAGCATTCAAATTAGACAAATGCATGAATATTTAAACCTGAGGGGACAACATCTATTAATTAGAATATATGCAGTAATACTTATTGCAGCTTAAGAATCTTACTGTCCCACAATCCTGATTTAGCCACAGCTTTCAGAGCTCTGTTGTGTAGAGGGGGGGGGACACTTCAAGTAGTAAGCAGCTGGAAGTGTGTTGCATTGCACATTGTGCTGAGCTCCTAAGGTTACCTGGGGATGATGGGAGTTGTAGTCCGAAATACCTGGGGCATATTACTTTAAATGCTGGTGTTGTTGTTCTCCCCTCCTGCTCTAAATATCCCTCTTCAAATCATCAATGCTAAATGTTTTACGGCCAGCTAGTTCTTTCTCCTTTTTCATACTCTCAAATGAGAGGAGGAGAGAGAGAGACACAAGAAGGAAGGGAGATAGCAAATAACAGAAAGACAGTTCAAGGAAAGGAGACTCTGCAGAGTACAGTTTTTAACGAAAGTTTGTTTGGGGGAGCAGGATAGAGGGCAGTTTTGAAACTTGTGGTTCTTTCAAATGGTAGTTAACCCCCTGCTTCCTATTTCGAAGGCATGTCAGTCCTTTCACTATTGCTCATGTCACTGATCTTGGCAGGCTCCTTGTGTGCAAATAGCTTTAGAAGAGGAGCATGTAAACAAACAGATTTATTATCCTTACAAACTGAAATGGGAGGAACAGTGAAATGGCAAATCTCAGCAGAGGAGCAGACTCAGCAGGCAGGAGACCAGACAGTTTAGGCTGTAAACTATGTTTACTCAGAAGAAGGAAATCCAATTTACTTCAGGGGAGCTTACTTCTGTCTGTGTGAGCCTATGACAGATTGCCAGCTCGTCCATGAATGGAAGGAGCACTTCAGTTTGTGGAAGGACTACTCGGATTCCTGATCTTTATGTTATAGCATTTACAGTTTTTTGTGGGGATGGGTAATTGGTGGTCCCTCCAGATGTTGCCACACTCTAACTACCATGATCCCTGGCCATTGGCCATGCTAGCTGGAGTGATGGGAGGTGAAGCCCAATAACATCTGGAGGGCCACAGGTTAGCCACCCTGATCTGATGGCACGATATCAAAGAAAAAACAGCAATTCCCATGAAGGCTGGAAGCATCACTGAGGAAAGGCCACAGAACATATGGTTCCCACTTGGGCATGGGGGGGGGATCCCATATGAAAACAGGGGAAAGAGTAGTATTTGATTTCGCCCCTCTGCCCATTGTCTTCATTTATTGCCATACTATATCAATCAAATATGAAATGGGGGGCGGGGGGCGCAGAGGGAGATTAAAAAGTATTCTCTTTCATTTCCCATTGGCACCTATGGGAAGTTTTCTCCTAAGCATTCTAGCCACATGTGGAGGGAGCTACTGAACTCTTGCATTTACCCTAATTAGGGAATATGTGTATGAAACAAAGAATTCTATAATGGAAAGAATATGGCTGAAAGCAACATTTTCAACTTCCATCCCAGAAAATTTGCTTTGCTTTTTTTTTAAGGGGGCTGTTGCTTCCTTCATTGCTTATTCTTTATTTGAAACTATACCAACTGATTCTCCTATTATCGTATTTGTAACATATTTTTAATTGTAAGTTGCAGGTAGCATATTTATACCTGGATTTTGAGCATTTTGCTATTTGCTAATGTCCACTAAATCATCGATCTGGGTTGTATCTAAACAAACATTGGCAAAGGAGGATTATTAAAATAATGTGTGGTTGGGTTACAGTTGTAATTTAAAAACCTACGATGCATAGCTATATATATATATATATAAACACACACATATATTATACATATTTAAAAAGTCTAAGCGTCTTACAGCTTTGCATAAATTGTTGTAATGTAGTACCCAAATTCAGAGATCTGGATTAATGACCATGAATAACTGCAATTCATTTCAGCGATAATGATCTTTTTGTCACTACTGCTTATAGAATGTTTTTACAAGTTTGCCACATCAGCTAAGGGTGGAGATTTAGACCACAGGGTGATGTAAAGGACAACAGGATTCCAGTACCTTTAATGTGAGTGAAGAGGAGGAATTTGGGTACATGCAACTTGTCTAATTTTTGGGTAACATGCCAAAATTTCCTTTCGGAATCTTGCACTGAAAGCACAGGAGGTCTCTTCTCTTGTCTCCACACTGTCTCCCTGTTAAGACCTTGTGTCTAATCTCATTGGCTGGCTCTGAGCACAGCAAAATCTATATACCCCCACCCCCCAAACATTGCTAGCAACAACTGAACTGGAACAGAAGCCTGTGGGCAAGGAGGCTATGCGGGGGGGGGGGGGGGAGGCAAGTGGGGGACTGAATTTCACACAGAGAATTGAATTTATCAGCTAGATCTTGGGTTGTAAGTCTCAGTTTCTTCTCTGTCCACTTAAACTACAAGGCACAAATGGCAACTCTTAAAAAAGGCATCTGTCAATTATTCTTCATTTCTCAATGAAGCCCAGGTGTTCGATGAAAGCCTGATCTTTTCAACAATCGCTAACCGGCATCCTTTCCAGTGAAAGCACACCTGGAAAGGTTTCTTCTTAACCCTAGAACACTTGGACAGAAATATACAGCCTCAACAAGACTTAATTTCAAGTGCAATTGCTACGGAAACAGTATGGGTGGTGAAAAGCAAAAAGGGGTTAGGAAAGAACAGTTGTTAAAAATAAAGACAAAGTTTTAAACACTTTGAAGGCATATCATTTAGACAAATGTGTGGGGGATGTTTTGGTTTTAGTTTCAGTTAATGATGTGTCTACACAACATGACATTTATTCAGCCGTTTAAAATGTGTTATTCCAGCTCTCAAATGCTCTTCCCTTAGATTTTCCACACTTGAATTTATTCATTTGTTGTATCATTCTTTGCATATCAAAACACAATTTTCATCCATCAAAACACATAATAGAAAGATTGCTTTAAGGCCAGCACCCCCTTTAATGTAATTTAATTCCATTACCCGGTTTGTTCAAAGCATTTTGTTTCAGAATAGTGAGTAATGAAAAGCACTTCAGTCCATCTTGCCACTGAATTTTATTACTGCTTTCAATCCAGATCTTTGTCACTAGAAAAGAATAAGTTTGCAGCTAAACTTTGAAAGATGTGTCCTTCATATTAAAAAAATTATATTAATGGAAGCTTTTAGAGTCTGTCATCCTTTCCACTAAAATGTTATTAATCTGAATGAATAGTTTGACCAGCAGAAATCCACACTGAGTTACTGACCTACTGAAATCAATGGAACTTAATTTAGTCTCCTTGATTTGAACATGCCTGCTCTAAATATGACTACGGTAACTCTGGTTACAACTCAGTGTCTGGATGCAACTCAGGCGTATGTTGTTCTTTGTTCTGCTTTTTTGCTTGGGGCGGGGGGAACTGGGGCTTCAGACATATGAAGCATTATCCATGGTTGGCAGAGAAATATAGCAGGACGCACACACATACACACATGTGTATAATGGCCATAATATGCTAGAGAGGAATGGGAAACCTATGACTCTCCTGATGTTGCTGGACTACAACTCCCATCATCACCCAGTATTGGCCATGCTTGTGGGGCTGTTGAGAGTTAAGCTCTGGAGAGAAACAGCTTCCCCATCCCTGTGACATGTCTATGCACTGCTCAAATGTATGATAAATATAATAGAGGACTATTCCAGACATCTTCGCTTTTGACTTTAAGGTGCCTCTTAAAGACTGTTTTATGCCAATGGGCCTATGCAGTTCTTTAATTTTTTCTTGAGAAGCCAAGAAATGATTGCTCTGTATGGCTTTTCATGATTTTAAAAATACTTATATACTGCTGTGTACCACTCTAATAGTTGATTCAAGGGTAGAATGTAAATACATTTATAAACAAATTATAAAATAACACTTCTTGCATGAGTTTAATCAATGAAGTGCACAAAAATCAGCATCTTTAAGATGTCAAGGCAACTTTGTAGTTTTCCGTTAACTGTCTATCACAACTGCTCATTTGGATTTCGTCCAGAAGCACCAACCTACTGCAACTTCCATCAACCAAAGCCAGCATGGCTAGTGGTGATGAACGTTCTAGATCAACAACATTTGGAAGGTGACAAGTCCATCATGCCCACATTATAGAACCAAGGTAAATGTTCAATGAACACCAAACTCAGAGCCTGCGGCCTTTATGTAAAATGGACCAGTTTAAAAAACAAATTAAAAAAATCTTATCACATCCATTCAGTTATGTTCCCAAATGTACTAGTTTGCAAACAATGAAATGTCCTACGGGACCCCCTTACTTTTTTCACTCTCAAGCAACACTTTCACTGGTACTTTCAGATTTGGGCTGCAATCTTATACACAGTCATTTAGGAGTAAGCCTCATTTAACACAGTGGGAATTATTTCAAAGTAGACATGTGTAAGATTGTGCCATTGGTTAGCCATGAAATTTAGTAAAATTGAAGCAAAACCCAGAGAAAAGAAATCAAGAACCTTATCCTAAATCACCATGAAGATCGTTTGATGGAAATTATTCTTTTTTAATTATGCAAAAACATACACTTATTATTTGTTTCTTTAATGCTTAAAATAAATGTGATAGTTGGAATTCAGTCCATAGTCAGCTTCCTAACAACCAATTCTAAGGATAATTTGTTATCTAATAATAATAAAAATGTGGTGGTGAGGGGAGATCTGAAATATTCAATGAGAAACATAGTTGGAGTCCTAAGATAGGATTTTATCATTATGACTCCCATCATTATTCCATATACTCCAATCAGTGTTTTTCCCTATGGTCTACCTTTTGTAAATGCTCTAAGTTTTGACTTTGGTTTACATGGAGGTGGATAATATCCAAAGCACCCAAGCTCATATTGATTAGGGCGTCAGCTTACACAAGTAAGGTAAGACTTGCTTAGGCTACAACCCCAAACCCACCATCTAGGAGGAAGCTCCACTGAACCCAAGGGAACTTACTTCTGGGTATACATATATAAGATTACTCTGATGAGCTGCAATTCTACTCATTTTACCTGGGAGTAAATCCCACTGAATAGGACTGGGTTGTGTATAAAGGTAAAGGCACCCCTGCCCGTACGGGCCAGTCTTCACAGACTCTGGGGTTGTGCACCCATCTCACTCAAGAGGCCGGGGGCCAGCGCTGTCCGCAGACACTTCCGGGTCACGTGGGCAGCGTGACAAGCTGCATCTGGCGAGCCAGCGCAGCACACGGAAATGCCGTTTACCTTCCCGCTGGTAAGCGGTCCCTATTTATCTACTTGCACCCGGGGGTGTTTTCGAACTGCTAGGTTGGCAGGCGCTGGGACCGAGCAACGGGAGCGCACCCCGCCGCGGGGATTCGAACCGCCGACCTTTCGATCGGCAAGCCCTAGGCGCTGAGGCTTTTACCCACAGCGCCACCTGCGTCCCGGGTGCATACACATATATATGCATACACAAATAGATCCATCCAAAAGAGAGACATTATTAGCAGAGATGTGATATGTCTGAATTATACAAGTGCTTTGTTTCAACTAACTTGCAACCAAGACTATCCATTCCTGATGACATCATTCAGCCCTGTTCATGCACAGGAGAGCAACGCTTTCAATTGGAGTGGGCTTACAGAAACAGTCATTGTGAGTTAATTATATCTGCAGCAAAAGGGCCCGCACATAAACTTTACGGTATGCACAGTATATGAAGAACAAGACAAAATGAAAATTGATTATACAGATGTAAGTGAAATGTTAGGTATGCATCAAATAAAATCTTATCTGATAAGTTATTTATGTTGGACAATTCACAATATGAATACTTTGCATTTTGATATTGTAACAGAAAATGCCCTTGAGCCAGAACCAATAAAAGTGTACCCCCCACAACTGTATGCTAACATTGTCTTTCAATTAACAATACAGCAAACTTTTATGAAAACATAGTATCTTCAGTTACAGGATAAGGGTTTTGTATTAATTCATATGCATACTTAACATTGGCCATATGCTTAGTTACATGCAATTATTAGAGCCATTTTTCTAATTAATCTTTCACAAACAACTTTTCTCAAATTATCATTGCTTTTCATTTTCACTAATGCTAATTCCCTTGTGACTAATTATGGATTTTTATCAAATAAAATAACATACACTACTATTTATACTACTTTTTACCTGGCTAGCCCTGCTTATCACACCTCAAGGTAATTGCCAACATCAAATTAACAGTTTATGTAATAGGGGAAATGTTTTCCAAGCAAACTTTATAGTGTATTAGATCACTAATATGGTAATCCAAAATAATGCATTAATCCTTGCAAAGCAATTCCACGAAGTTACCGAGAACTAGATAATTCAATACTATGTTGCTTGCAGTAATCCTGTGTCTCTAGAAATGTCAATATACTGTATTTCACTCCAGATAACCCGCTCCTGTTATTTAATTCTCCCTATGTCTCTAATAATTAATTTGTTTTGCTTACACTGCAGCCAAAATCATGGTTTCAGTTTCTCAGTAATAGAAATCTGCCAAAGGCAAACTCCCATGCCATAACCTCAATTACAACTTACAAAAGAGAACCCTTCACTTATTTTCTGCTGGAGTTGCCACTTTGCCTTAAATGAAAATTTCTATAGGCTATCAGAAGACAAATACGCAAAGGAATAAATAGCTATGCAACAAGATTTATGGGGAAATTCTGTTTCAAACAAGATAAAAGATAAGCATCACCCTTTTGAAGTTACCATCTGTATCGAGTTCTATCTAATAATGTTCCTGCAAAGTGAAATATATGACATATTTATGGCTGCATTTTAAGGAAATTTCATACATACATACATACATACATACATACATACATACATACTAAGAGAGTAGTTGAATTATGACTTTACAAAGGTACAGGGCTATTTGCTTCAATGGAGTGTGTGCAGGTAAGTGGATATTGAATTGGTCCTTACAAAAATTTTCATCAGGACTCCGAAACAATAACAACAGGCAGCTCTACATACACTGATTGAAAAAAGCACAAAACACTAAACTGTTAACTTCTTGATTAAAATTAATAAAATATGGATCTGCTTCCTGCAAATTAGATGACCCCTTGCCTCACGCTCTCCAGCCTCTCGGCACTAAGGTGGCAAGAGCAAAATGAAAGAAAAGGTTGCAATATACTGTAGGACACAGATATGACACATAATGCCATTTGCTTAACCTGTGATCATGCAATTTGTTTTGGTGCAATGAGCTGCTGAAATTATGAGAAGGTGAAGGCAGGCAGTAAGGGTCATCTCGCCTTGTATTGAGTGAGCATTAATTTAGAGCAGCTGGCACTGGAATAGTGCTACTGGAGAAAGGCAAAATCAGAAACATTTGCAATTATAGTATCTTTGCTTATTGGGTAAAATATATTCAACACTAGCAACGAGAGAGAGGGAGAGAGGCTGAAAAGCGAACAGCTGAAAATCTTGCAAAATAATGTATGCTGCCAATGTGTTCTCTTTAATGTACTGCATAAAAGGAAGCTACATACAGATGATGCATGGCTCATTTCACCAATTCACCTAATCCTGGAATCCAAGTTGGATAAAGGAAAGAGAAAAGGCCATCTGGCCCAACTTCCCGCTATGAGGCAGCAACCCCCTGTTCTATTAGCTCCCAGTAGAACAACCAACACAATCCAGAACACCATGTGCCATTTTCAGAAATTGGGGCAAATGCAGAAAGATGCTCACAGAGTTAGCAGCTGCAACTAGCAAGCAGGCCAGACCACACACTGCTTGGGAAAACGAAGTGAAGATTAAAATGAATGAGAAATCAAACTGAATTATTGGCAAAGACACAAGCAGTTCTGATTTTCTCTCTTTTGTTCTGTTTCAAATGAGCACCTTCTTTTATGTTAATGGATTTGAGAGTATTGTACTGGATCCAATGGGACTTCAGTTAAGCCATGACAAACTTTTCCAATTGATTCTATGGGACCTATGTGCACCCAAATAACTTAGTCCGGAACCAACCCACTGGTTTTATTGGAAATGGCTTCCAAGTACAGCTAGGCAGCCTAAGCACTCATATCCATGCAGCTATAATCTGCACAGAATGCCTTGTGCCCCTAGACAGCTAGAGAAATCATCTAGTTTATCTTCAGTGCTGAACATCATCTGACTACAGGTGGTAACAGTCACATGTCGGGCACACGCTAACATGTTAGGTTGATTTCTTGGTAGCCAAAAGGTGATTAGGGCTGGACACAGGTAAACTGGACACAAGTAAACTATCTTGATTCTTGTCTTCTCCCCACAGACTCCGCTAACCCAGAAATAGTACCTCGGGGTAAGAACTTTGCTTCAGGATGAGAACAGAAATCGTGCGGCGGCGGCACGGCAGCAGCAGGAGGCCCCATTAGCTAAAGTGGTGCTTCAGGTTAAGAACAGTTTCAGGTTAAGAACGGACCTCCGGAACAAATTAAGTACTTAACCCAAGGTACCACTGTACATAAACTCTTTGAGCATATATTCTATTATTAGAGAGAGTATTAAGAGGAAGCTGATCCTGGTGGCATACATTGCAAGACTGTATATAACTCAACGCCACAAACTGAACTATCACCCCAGAGCCTGATAGTGGGGTAGGAGAGCTGGGGGGGTCACATGTGGTAACCATGGTTTCAGGTAAAGGTAAAGGGACCCCTGACCATTAGGTCCAGTCGTGGCCGACTCTGGGGTTGCGGGGCTCATCTCGCTTTATTGGCTGAGGGAGCCGGCGTACAGCTTCCGGGTCATGTGGCCAGCATGACTAAGCCGCTTCTGGCAAACTAGAGCAGCACACGGAAACACCGTTTACCTTCCAGCCAGAGCGGTCCCTATTTATCTACTTGCACTTCGATGTGCTTTCGAACTGCTAGGTTGGCAGGAGCAGGGACCGAGCAACGGGAGCTCACCCTGTCGCGGGGATTCGAACCGCTGACCTTCTGATCGACAAGTCCTAGGCTCTGTGGTTTAACCCACAGCGCCACCCGCGTCCCTTAGTACATGGGTAAACAAGTCTAAAAAGTATGGGACACAAATTTTCACGGCCCTCTAGTGGCTATGGTGGCTCATTTACCAGAAGCAATGTCTTTAGTGTTAACTCTGAAAGTGTATACTCGATTCGGGCCAAACTAAGCCTTCTAGACTCTAGAGCATCCTATAGTACAGAATCGATAGTACCCATGTACTATCTGAAACCAAAGAGACACATATGAAGTATATTGGCATCATTTTCAGCTCTCTTACCCCACTATGGCTCTATTTCAAAAGTAGCAGGTCACACTCTGTCAATCTTTTTAAGAGGCACTGCTGAACTTCTGTGGTGATAAGCCAAGGGATAACACTGATAGGTACTGTCCTCACATAATACCAACTCTGGATGTGAGTAAAAAGCTGAAATTTGACTTTGTCATCAATTCACAAAGCTCAGCCTTACTTCTGCTCAGCAACTTTCACAGTCACCAAGCAAATTGCTTTGAAACAGTGGGAAGCATTGGAGGTGCTCATACAGTATACAGCTGTCAGACCTGGCGAACATCCTTCTAATGAAAAAGAATTAATAGGAACAGACAACGGTAGTGACAAGCACAGCCAGATTCCACATCCGAAAGAAAACAGCAGACTAATTTTTTTTAAAAAATGCCCATTGGGGTAGAGCTCCTTTTAAGGCTATTAACTAACATCTATGACTTCTATCTACCTCAGTTTTTAAACTATCAGTTAAGCCTAATGTTACTGTCTGTAAAATTGCAAGCGCCAAACTTTGTTCGGTGCATGTCCTTATTTATCATGGAAACATACTGCAGAACTGACTTTTTGGAGCTCATCAGACTTAAAATATTTTAGTGAAAATAAAAGAGATTTCTTTTTTCCTTAAGATGCTACTTAATGACTTTTCTCCCCAAACAACGTATGACCTCTTGGAATGACAAGTGTAGATTTCCAGTCTTTCACCTTAGAAGGTGAAAGTTTACAATCAGATCCTGAGCATAGAACTTTAGCACATGATCAAAAACTCAAAACTCAAAAACTCATTCTTCTATGAAAAATCAGCTTTGGGAAGAGACAATTTTGTGACAACAGCTGGAGGAGAGGAAGCTTCTGTCCCTGCTTTTTTGCTGTACCTCTCCCTCTCCAAGCTGTCTTCCCTTTGCAGGATTTGAAATGCACATTTGCCTTGCAAAGTGGTTTGAAGTCCACTGAGGTTGGAGAGGGAAAGCATATCTACAAGTATATTTATTTATTTATTCCAATGTGCCACCTCCCTAAGGAGCCATTTATTTGTTTGTTCAGTTTGTTAACTGTCCATCAGTTTCTAGGGCAGTTTACAAAAACACAGTTAAAATAATAAATTAAACAATACCATTTAAAACTATTTAATCAGTACCTCAAACAATAATCCAACAATCACCTCAATGCAAGCAAATATACATATCTGGGATAGAACAGTGTCAGAGTCTCCTGAAGGACTGAGGGAAGAGATGCATCTTGAAACTTGGTTGAAAACTCATCAATGAGAGGGACAACAAGGAGAGAGCATTCCTCATTCTACAGTACCATGTTGAGACCCACAAGCAGAGTCCTCTCCCCCACTCAAGCAGATTTGGAAACCTAGGCCAGCAGGTACTGGGAGAGGAGTGTCTTCATGCATTTGGGTCTCACATCAAAACTGTGGACCCAGTAGTGTACTGGGAGCCAGCACAGCTCATGCAAAAACAGTACTCTATGATTCTGGTTGGAGACACTGCTCACGTTCTGCACTACTTGTAGCCTTCAGAATGTCTCCAACAGTAGCCCCTTGTAGAACACATTGCAATAATCTAGTCCCAAAGCATGGATCACTGTGGCAAGACTATCCTGTTTCATATGTACCAGCTGGAGTAGGAAAGAGATATTACTTGACACTGAAGCCACCTTTACTTTCAGTGACAGTGTTGATTCAGGAGTACAGTGCTGATTCAGGAGCACAGTGCTGATTCAGAAGTACTCCCAAATTGCAAAACTACTCCTTCAGAGGAAGCCACCTTCCTAATTCCTGGGCACAAGAACCACGCACCAACAATGCTTATCAGGATTCAGCTTCAGGTTATGGGCCCTTATCCAGTCCATCCTTGCCTCCAAAAAATAATCAAGCACTTGTTTTATCTGCGTTTTGGTGATGCTGTACCCCAAATCCCTAGGTGACATCTCCCAGCAGCTTCATAAGCATGGGAGACAGGATGGTACTCTGGGAGACCTTGCAACACAACTGGCACAGAGCTAAGCAGAAATTTCCCAACGATGATCTCTGGAAGCAGAAGCGATATATATAGATAGATAGATAGATAGATAGATAGATAGATAGATAGATAGATAGATGATAGATAGAGAGAGAGAAGTTTCAAGCAAGTTCACAGCTGGTTAGGTAGGGCAAAACACATTGCTTACTAATTTAGTTTATTCTATTTATATAAATACAGTAACAATTTACATAAAGCAATACCAATTAACTTCTTCACACAGTGCACAATGAACTTATGGAATTTTCTTGAGGTAAAAGGACAGTAGTAGCTAGTGCTGGCAGTCAGAAATCATCCTCTTCAGGAGTGGAATTACAAGCTGCAGCTCTATAAACAAATGGATTTGCGTGCAGGGGGCAGAGAGACTGCATCACCATTTATTCAGGCAGATCCATCCATGGTGAAGAGCTTCCATCTGCCATTTCAGAAGGCATGAAAACCAGAACCTTTTATTTTCTGATTTCTTCCCATGATATTTTTGAATGGTGGAGACATCGCCCCTTATTTTAAAAAAATGTTCCTTCGTCACGGATGCAAGATTTTAGTATTCTTCAAATATTGCATTGCGCTGTTTAATCCCATTGGATCTATTACAGCAACTCAAAGCAATATAAGGCACCCAGCTATTATCCATTAGCAAAGATTATGAAAAAAAACTGGCACTTTTTCTTTTGTGCATTTTCTACACTGCAATATAATTAGCTTTTTATTTAGATAATGTAAATGCCCATTGTCTACTTTGTCAAGTTTCCACATGATGCTTAAAATCCTGTGCTCTGTGTCACATCACAACACGCATCTATACAAAAGAGCACCTTTCAAAAAATATAGCCCTTCTGAATATATTAGGAATGATCATCTTGTACATGGCTTTTATAAAACCACTTCCCCAAGTTAGATCTGAAGGCCATGCCTTCACCACAGAGGAGCAACTGGTTGTTTTACAAGCCAATACAAGGTCCAACGCTCCCAGCCTTTTTCCTTGAAAAAGCTTTTAATTCTTCCTTTCAGCCAGAACAACCCCTGCTATGTAGTAGAAACTCAAGGCTGGATATGCTGGCCATGTGATGGGGGGAGAAAGGGTATTTTGCAAGCGTCAACCAGTCTATAGTCCTACTCCATTTCCAGTCTGACAGATAGCAACTATTTCTCTTACAAGTAAACATTTCTCTTTCTGTCCAGTTAGGTTTGAAAATGCCATTCCAGAACTCAAAAGCAGATCACATTCTTTTAAAAATACAATCTACATTTAAAAGGATAATATGCTTATCCTTCCCCCAACAGCATGACTATTCACTACATGAAGACAATGATGTTTCAGCCCTGGGCCCAGATCAGGGCTTCCATAAGTACTCTATGAAGTACATGAATCAGGCAGAAACCTAAACAAAAGGGGGGGGGGGGATAAGCTGTGGGACCAGTAAGACTGCCTGACAGAACCCCAATTTTGGCTCTAAATTCTGACTCGGCCTGAGACATGCCTATTTTACCAGCCACATCACTGCACCTCACATAAACTATGATGCGTGCCTCAGAGAAGTTCAAATTCAAATGGATTTAGAAACAGGTTCTTTCCCTGGCTTTTGTAGACAACAATTTTGCCATAGATGAAATGGAAACATTAACTAACTAACAAGAATAAGATGTACACTATGAGTGATCGCTCCTGTTTTGCTAAACCCCTTCATGTCAGCCTTGCACCAGTTTGTTGTTGGCTTAGTGATCATGATTTGTTATGGTGGAATACACTAAGGTTCTGGGTTCAGATATCATGGTAGGCTTGGTCCATCATGGTTTGCTCACCTGCTCAGGCTCAACAAGCTGGCAAACAAGTGAACACAACTGTCAGTGGAAGAATCATTGCGTTAAAGACAGTAATGTCCCCTTCAATCCAAGTACAGTGGACGCCTGGGTTGCAAACATGATCCGTGCGGGAGGCATGTTCGCAACCCGCAGCGTTTGCAACCCGCAGCGGCACATCTGCGCACATGCAGGTTGCGATTTAGCCCTTCTGCGCATGCGCGACCACCGAAACACAGAAGTAATCCGTTCCAGTACTTCCGGGTTTCGGCGCATCCGTAACCTGAAAAAACGCAACCTGAAGCATCTGTAACCCGAGGTATGACTGTATCTCTTAATACAATAAAAAGATTACTGGGTCCTTTGATTTAATTACATACATAATGGGCTGTGAGGGATCAAACATTAAAAATTTAAGGATGCTCTAAGGAATGCTAGCTAACATTTTGTATGTGCCATTTTTGTGTTTCCAGATGCCAAGGTACCACTGAGCCTAGTGGGATTTAGTTCTGAGTTCTGATGTCTAGGACTCTGATGTTAAGAATTATCACTTACAGTGGTGGAGAACTTAGCCTGTTGCAGAGCAAAAACATGCTGCTGCACATTTCTGTATGTTCTGGCAGGCAACCATATAGATTACAGCAAAAACAATGCCCTTTTCTGTTAATTTATACAAGGGCACATATTCACTTTTTCTGCTTTTCTCTCTAATGAAGCTATATTAAATTACAATGCCAATATTGCCCCCTCTACCACATCCATTTTAATCAGCTCTTTCAATATTTTCTACTACATAGGGGATTATATGAACATCTTTGTCTGATGATTTAATGAAAATTCCCTGTTGCCAAACAGTCGACACCAGCCTATGAATACAATGTGGACAGACTTCTTCAGGATAGTTTTATATCTTAAATCTTAAACACACTTACTAGAGAGTAAGTTTCACCGAACCCAGAGGGACTTCTGAGCAAACATATGAAGGACTCTGCTGAATTTCATTTTTAAAAACCTTAAGGAAATGTCCAATATTTGTTTGTACTCCCTTCCCTTTGCTAACAAATGTATAAATTATCCTACAGATGTGGATGGGTAATGAAGAATACTTCCTTACTATCTGCTAGAGATAAATAAATATTCACAGCCCCAGTTGCATTTTATCTTCTGTTCAGTGATAGTAGAATGAGGTCATATTTTTAGAATGCATCAGTTGGAGGGTGAGAGCTCTTTCTACATTTTTGAGCAGCATTTTGTAAGATAATGGCAAATATTTCTTCCATTAACCTCTGGCCTTTTAAAGTTAATAGATTTTTCTTCCATAAAGATAAACAATCAGAGTTTTCTTTCTATCTGAAATCCTGGACTCTAGGTAACCCAAGGAGTATAATTTCTGCCAATAAAATTATGACTAATATAGCCAGGCTGGCTAAAACTGCCAGTGATGGATTTCCTTCACATTCTGATCAATTAATTTAAAAATAAGGCACTGAAAACATTTAATTTTAATCATAACAAATCAATACATTTGAGGTCAATTACTATGAAAGTGTAGTAGCCCTCTTCAGTCATTCAGAAAGAATACATGAGTGTGAGAGCTGCCCCGGTTCCCAATATCCCCACAAACTGGATGTTCGTCTTCCATCCAAACTTCATGTGTCTTCCTAGTGCTTCTGCCTATTAAATGGGTTTAGAAGCTTCCTTGTGATTGGAAACCCTGACAATGCAGAATTGCCAACTGTGAGGAGGTTCTCTGCAAAATGGTTAAAATCCCTTTCCAGACCTTCCTGTGAAATATGGGAAGGTCAGGAGTGGAACAGGAATGCCTGGAGTATACAAGGACATTGGACTGGGCAGGTAGGGCACACCTCTAACCCAGTTAGAGCTCTCATGCATTACTTTTAAACACCTAAAGTGGGCATGTGTGTAACAAAGAAGCCATTTTATTCAATACTGCAGAAGCATGAGTATATTGACTCATAATAAATAAGTTATCTATAACATGACTAATTGATGTGTTTAAAAATGTTAAGTTTCAAATCCCTGTTAAAACCAAATTAGGCCAACCAAAATATCAATAAATGGAAGCTTTTGAGTTCCTCATCCAGTTAGGTGGTAAGCAGAGCACTGGGGATGGAGAAAGAGAGAGAGAACGGAAAACAGCTGGGACTCAGCAATATTAGAAGGAAACAGCATTTTGAACGCGTTATCAACATGCAACACCAGATGGAACCGGGGGGGGGGGGGCAGCTTATATGCAATTTTCCATAGCGTTTTTCCATAGTATAGTATTTTGTTATAACAATTTCTTAATTATTTAAACTGGGTTTTTTCTGTGTGTAGATCCACCCCAAATGTTGAAGGCATGTAGTCTGCATTGGGTTAAAATCTTAAAGAATGGAAGGTGAGGCAGCAGATGTTCAAATGTTAAGCGGTTTTGGGTAGAAAATAAACCCCACTACATAGAAATAATTACATTGCATGGGTTACTGGGGACCTGGTGTTAAAAATACTACACACATTTTGTTGTTGTTGTTGTTGTTGTTGTTGTTGTTGTTGTTGTTGTTGTTGTTGTTGTTAACCATGTTAGACAGATGACTCTTTAAAAATTGCTTCTGTTACCTTTCCAAGCCACTCCTAACCACTGAGGGCACCTGGGCAAATATTGAAATTTTACATAGTTCAGAAAGTAGCCATTCTGCAGCACAGAAACAACCAGTGGAAACTGTAAACTGCTCCTCAACTGAGAATATCGTAATATCATTATCATTGCATATCTGTGTTAATGTAAAGGTAAAGGGACCCCTGACCATTAGGTCCAGTCGTGCCCGACTCTGGGGTTTCGGCGCTCATCTCGCTTAACTGGCTGAGGCAGCCGGCGGACAGCTTCCGGGTCATGTGGCCAGCATGACTAAGCCGTTTCCGGCAAACCAGAGCAGTGCACGGAAACGCCGTTTACCTTCCCACCAGAGCGGTACCTATTTATCTACTTGCGCTTTGACGTGCTTTCGAACGGCTAGGTTGGCAGGAGCAGGGACTGAGCAACGGGAGCTCACCCCATCACGGGGATTCGAACCGCCGGCCTTCTCATCGGCAAATCCTAGGCTCTGCGGTTTAACCCACAGCGCCACCATGCTATTAATACAGAAGCTAAACAGGGCCTAAACCTTATAAGATTCTACTATGCAAATTCAGAAAAGGACTTCTTTGTCTGGGACAGACAGCTGTTGCTGTACTCTGGTGCTGGTAAACCGATAGCTTCACTATTCCAGTTGCACTGAAGTTTTGTTGGATTGTCACTTTCACATGAAAAGCCCTTGTGTAAGAGACACCAATTCTCAAATTATAGGCATGGATCAATTTTCTGTTAGGGATTCCAAGCATTAACAGAAGAATGTTTCCCAGAAATATTGAGATAAAAAATGGAGCTTAAACTAGAGATGAGACAGACCAGTGAAAGATTTCACCTCCGATATCCTCAAAATATTGGCTTGTTACATTCTCTAATTGCCAGCAGACATTCAACAACCTCCAAAAACAGTACTTGAACTGGAATAGTAGCCAAAATAAATTATGAGTTAAATTTTATTCAATGTATTTATTCTGATTCTTTAAAAACCCTGTAAACAAGATCATTCTGAGCAATCCAAGTAATGCAGATATAACCAACATAAATGATACACAACAGAGACCCTCAAAGCTAATTTTTAAGGTGGTGGCCATATGTTATATAGTATAATATAACAAAAGACAGTGAGGTGAAATTGTTTTTATCTGTATGATCAAATTCCCCATATGCCAACAGCATTTTTGCAAATTGCCCAATAACCCTCCATATTAAGACTTCTTTAAATTGTTGATACGTAATTCTATCAGTTTCTCAGTGAATTACAGTGAATATTATTACCCTATACCTTTAAAGTGGTTATCATTAAATGTCAGAATGACACCAACTGAATACAAGTAATGACTACAGAAAGGCGGATAAGGTCCACAGTTTGCATCACAATACTTACTGAGCATAATATTTTATTGAGAACGTTACTATCAAAAGGCAGTGCAATTTGAAAAATATAATTTTAAACGGTGGATTCATGCTACCCTATTTACATATCATAACTGAATTATCACCTGGTTGTCTGAAACATCATAATCAAAACAGGACATATGGCTTAAAACAACAACAGAAAATCACATTTTCAGTGTTTCTCTCCACCCCTCTTAAAAAAAGCTTTATGAATTTTGCTACTATCTTAACATAGTAGCAGAATGCCATCTTGCAACATCTCAAAAGTGTGTTCTTGGTAGTGGCACCCACCCTCTGGAACACCCACACGTTGCTCATGAGGCAGAAACAGCAGCAGGCTTTAAATGCCTTCTGAAAAGCAAATTATTTGAGCAGGTTTGCCTTGTTTCATAAGATTCATTACTTCACTGTATTTTAGGTATAATAATGTATCTAGCTTTTTCCTCTTCGTAAATATCTTATTGTGCTTTATGTAAGTCACTTACAGATTTTGCAAAGCAAGTGGTGTACTAATTATTATTATGAAGTGCAATATGTAAAAACAAGCACCAACTAAATAGAGTTGTAGAGAGATTGCTTCTTCACAATAAACAGCATTAAATTGTACCATAAAACATGACCCAAATGTCCACTGTTATCATCAGATCATAACAACCTTAAACCTGGATGCAAGCAAAACAACATAGACCATTACACGTGTTGGCATGCATTAATTTAGTATCACTATTTTTCAGGCATTTAATTAGGCACACAACAATAGAGAATTTTTTTTACCTGAATTTTAAACAAGTGTGTTCAAGTGCAAAGAGAGAGAAAAACGTATTTGAAAGCTACTCAGTTAGCATTCTTCCCTGTTTTTTTATAAAATTATTCAAATGTGTAGGCCTTCCCATGCCAAAATGTTGTAGCTGGTAAAAACAAAACAATGATAAAACACAAATGCATTTGTCCCTTCAGGTGAACTATGCTTTTTAAACATGTGTTAAAATTTAACATATATATTGACTATGCTGCTTATATTGAAAAACAAAACACTGCATTATATCTACAGAATCTTATAAATGGTTTTTTAGTGTTTTCTAAGCAAGATAACAATGTTAATATTCATTCATTCATCAGTCTGTATAAACTTTGACCTGCTAAGTGCATGTTCATATTACCTCTAATACACTGAACTTGCTGTCAACTTTGAACTTTACAACAAAAACTCTGCCATTTTTCCATTGATGGGTGATGTATCAGTTAACAATGGCAGCAGCTCAAATTTATAGATCTCTTGAAGCTACTCTCCCATTTAGCAAAAAAACATGTATGTTCGTCGTACATTCTATAAACTATGATACAATGTCTACCATTCTTTTGAGAAAAGTAGATTATAAATTGCAGATTCAAACTCAATTTGTTCAGATTTTTTTAAAGACTTTCCAGCAACATATAGCTACCATCTGAGCATATTCACAAAGTAAGGTATCAGTCACATTGCAGGGAGGGGAAATTACCGGATCGTAAAAATCAATAGTCAGGATCAATCATGTGATTCAGAAAGGGGCACTTTCTTTTACAGAAATCTGAATGCTCTGTTGAGTGACAGACTGGTTGTCAAGAAGTGATGCGAATCAAAGTGTTTTTGAAGTATTCATGCGTGTAAGTCATTTGGGTTCCTGTTTCTCATCAATATGCATACAGGTCTGTGCCTTTCAAGATGCACATTTTAGACAAAAGCTGGTTTTATAAATCTTGCCTCTCTCTATGGTTATATTTTGTTAAATATTGAGGTCACATTTATGTACCCATGACAACAACCTGAAAGTGCTTTCAAAATAGATATATAATAGTAGTTTGAAAGTGCTCAATTGCAGCTTTTTTTATATAGCTAGTTATTCATAATTATTATCATTAGTCTTCCGAATTACAAAGTGATTTATTTATAAAATCAGTTAAATACATAAAACGACAATAAGGACCCCATGACTGGATCTATCTCAAAAAGACAGACATATGATGGCGTAGGTTACCATGCTTGCAGAATAGCTTTTCCTTAACAGTAATAAAGGAATAAGCTGGATTGATCAGCTGCTGAATGAGAAGTTTTGAAACCCCAATATAAAATCTGTAACACACCGAACAGAAATCAAACATGTGAAGACCATATGAGAGTTGGACTACTGTAACACGCTCCACGTGGGGCTGCCTTTGGAAACTGTTTGCAAGCTTCAGCTGGTCCAAAATGATGCAGCCAGACTGGGACCTGTGACAGGCTGCATGTTAAAAAGGTAAAGGTAAAGGACCCCTGACAGTTAAGTCCAATCGCGAATGACTCTGGGGTTGCAGCACTCATCTCACTTTACTGGCCAAGGGAGCCGACATTTGTCTGCAGACAGTTTCTCCGGGTCATGTGGCCAGCATGACTAAGCTGCTCCTGGCAAAACCAGAGCAGCGCACGGAAACGCCATTTACCTTCCCGCTTTATTGTGGTTTTATGTATTTAAAACCTATTTATCCTCTTGCACTTAAGACGTGCTTTCAAACTGCTAGGTTGACAGGAGCTGGGACTGAGCAATGGGAGCTCACCCCGTCCTGGGGATTCGAACCGCTGGCCTTCCGATTAGGCTGCATGTTACTTCCCTGTTAAAATAGCTTCACTAGTCTGTTTATAGGCACAATTCAAAGTGCTGGTTATGACCTATAAGGCCCTATATGGCTTGGGCCCAGGCTACCTGAAGGTTCTATCTCCCTATACAAACCTGCCCAGGTGCCAAGATCCTCAAATGAGCAACTCCTCTAAGTCCCATCAACTGCGGAAACATGGTGGTAAGCCAAGAGCAAGCTTTTTCTGTAGCTGCTCCCAGATTGTGAACGTCATGCCAAAGGATGGGTTGGGTGGGCTTCCTCTATGTTATCTTTCTACTCGCGTGCAGATGATATTGGTCACTGGGCTGCTGTCAGGACAAATTATATTTTAACAGCTGGTTTTAGATATGACGTGTTGTATTTTAACCATTCATAAAATACAGACTAATAAAAACAACTCGTTAACCCCACAATACTGCTCAGCTGATTTGAGGGATAAGAGGGCCTATAAGGGAGAGAGGGGCCTGATGCATTTGAGTGGGCCTGATGCAGAAAGTTCCTTGTACAGTGGTACCTCTGGATACGAACGGGATCTGTTCCGGAGCCCTGTTCACATCCTGAAGTAAACGCAACCCACGTCTGCGCATTTGCACCTGTGCAGGTTGCGATTCGCCGCTTCCGCGTCATTTTGACCATCTGCGCATGTGCAAGCAGTGGAACCGGGAACCGGGAAGTTTCCGTTACTTCCGGGTCGCCGCGGAGTGCAACCCGAAAGCGCTCAACCTGAAGCAACTTCAACCTGAGGTATGACTGTACAGAAGAAAATGGCTTGGATACAAAGAAGTGCAAGTGGAACATCATTACAAAACACACCTTTCTTACTCTTTCCTCCACACTGCACCACCCATCGAAAAGCTGCTCCTAAGCCATGATAGAACAGCATAGGGTGAGCTGTGTATGGCTTCAGCAGGAATTCAGGCACTGACAGAAATAGAGGCCACTTGGTGGAAATGGAAGTGTCTCTCTGCTAACAAAGGGCACCATCAGTTTCAAACCAACATTTGTATACCTGAAGAACACCCACAAGAAGAAATAATGAAATCTCTTCTCTGCAGTAATGCCTCTGTCCCAGTCAGCCTGTTGACATGTGTGTTTACAGCATTTCTTCACAAAGGGGACAGCTTAACTTTTTCAGCTAGATATACAGAATTCCCTTGCCTCTAAATCGGGCCCATATCTGCTTAAGGCAGGAATTCCCACCAGGGGCTGTGTTAGAAACAAACTGGAAGAGAAAGGTATGTAGAAGAGATCAGGACCACAGATACAGCATACCTGCTTACTCAAGCACAGAAATTTTTTAGTACCCATGCATCCAAGCAACCCATTTATCATGTTTAAAGCAAGACAGAATGGCTGTTTTTACATGAGATTTGCTCCAGTCTCCCTCCACATCCATCACATTCAGAGAAACAGAAGCTGTCAACAAAGGGTTGATTTCAGCATTTCCTGTAGTGAGTTGAGTCACAAGGCTCTTCATGTATGTTGGCTAAGCTTTTTGAACAACAATAGCTCTGATGAATGAGAACAGAGAGGCCCATTACTACATGAAGCTTATGTGAAAAGATCTGCTTTCCAATAAATCTGTGCAGCAGCATTGATTGCAAGTGAAGCCATTTTTTAGCGAGTGAATGCAACACTTATGACAGATAGAAGTTTTAATAGCAGCCGGGAATAGAGCATCTGTATTTAGTCCCTTAATGTTGTGTGCAGGGCACTCCTTGCATTGCATTCTCCCGCTAACTTTGATGAAGTTTTTTTCAAAAACAGTGCTATTGCTATACATCTGTAATTTTCAGTGACATTATCTATTCTTGCTCTAGTTATCTCCCGCTTGAGACTACTGCAATGTGCTCTACATGGGGCTACCTTTGAAGGTGACCTGGAAACTACAACTAATGCAGAATTGACTCCCAGTACGTTTCCGAGCACAATTCAAAGTGTTGGTGCTGACCTTTAAAGCCCTAAATGGCCTTGGCCCAGTATACCTAAAGGAGCGTCTCCATCTCCATCATTCAGCCCAGACATTGAGGTCCAGCTCCGAGGGCCTTCTGGCGGTTCCCTCACTGCGAGAAGTGAAGCTACAGGGAACCAGGCAGAGGACCTTCTCAGTGGTGGCGCCCGCCCTGTGGAACGCCCTCCCATCAGATGTCAAGGAAATAAACAACTATCTGACTTTCAGAAGACATCTGTAGGCAGCCCTGTTTAGGGAAGTTTTTAATGTTTGATGTTTTATCGTGTTTGTAATATTCTGCTGGGAGCAGCCCAGATGGGCAGGGTATTATTATTGTTGTTAATAATAATAATAATAATAATAATAATAATAATAATTTATTTGTGTTATTTGGGTTGATCGCTTAACTTGTTCAGATTTTAAAATGCCAGTGCTATCTTACAAGGCTGCCAAAGAACTATATATGGAAGCAAATACATAAAGATGGAGGCAGAAAGCCCAACACACACCCCTATGTTTTTCTTAGTACAGTGGAACCTCAGGATGCGAACAGGATCTGTTCCAGAACCCCGTTCGCATCCTGAAGCGAACGCAACCCGCAACTGCGCGTCTGCAGGTTGTGATTTGCCGCTTCCACGCATGTGTGTGACGTCATTTTGACCATCTGCACATGCACAAGTGGCACAATCCGGAAGTAACACGCTCCGTTACTTCCGGATCACCGCGGGGCGCAACCCGAAAGAGCTCAATGTGAAGCGAATTCAGCCCGAGGTATGACTGTATTCTGAGTTACTGTCGTCTTCTTTTTCCCCCAACCACATGTTGCAGACTGTCCTTGTGCAAAAAGAAACAGAAACAGCTTTGCATGAGATGGATACCTTGCCAATTACTTTCGATTGTATAAATGCTAACAGACAACAGGGATTGCAGCCGACGTATTTTGTTTGAGCACGGTCATTAATCACAATCTAAGGTTGATGATAGTGCCTGTAAAACCGTCTTGATGCACAAAGCGTCTTTTAACTTCAAAGCCTTGTTTATCAGATGTGAATGAAATGAATGGAAACAGACTATGCATGAGCAAACATCAGGGCTCATGTCATTATGGAGAAACTGCTGCCCACTGCAGATTGTTGCTGCTGTAGCTATGGGAGTGAGTTTCACAAATATTGGATAAATTAATGTTGTGAACAAATGTACATGGAGGAAAACGGAGGGGGTGGGGACAACAAATTTTGATTAGGCCACTTGTGTCAGAAGGTAATTATACAACTTTTCCTCTGCAAGGAGAAAAATGAATTCATTCTCTGTGTTGCAGTTTAAATAAAACACTGCGAGCTAATGTCACCTTGAGTAAAAAAAATCTTTTTAAAAGCTGGATTAGTGTGATGGCTAAGAAGCTGAGATGCAAATGAGAAGCTTCCTGATCCCAGTCTTAGGCAAGCCACTCTCAGCCCCAGCTCTCCATCCACACCATAACAGATACTGACCTTACAGGCCTGTTTTAAGAAATACGCAAGATAATGTGCATTTCCGTTCCAAGATGTATGGTGCTATCCTCTCTTTGATTTTTATATGCATACATCAGTGAGCATGGCTGTAGCCAAATGAAAATTATGCTTCTTGCATTAATTCTCTGTTCTGCACATGATGCTACGCCATTGGCACGAAATAAATTCTGTTTATTTTTTATTAATAAAAAATTCTACCCAATTGTTCATGAAATACCATGCCGCTGAAAATAATAACCACAATCATAACAACCTCATCAAATAATTACAGGCATTTTTAACCAAACATGCAGTCTTGACATTCAATATAAAATTTTTATTATAATGTTTCCTTCATTGATTCGAACTGTTTTTCCTCTGTGATTGGTTGACAGGTTGTGTCTTCGTATGCCAGTAGTGTGAAAAATAGACATCCAAGGCACATTGCACACGGTAATCTGGGTAACATGGCTGCTGCTTCATGTGTTAGTAGCTTTGTGAATATCCATTCACATTGTCTGGGGACTGTTTTAACTGAGGCAGATTATTAGCATCCTGTCTTCTGTAGGGAATGAGGAGTGTTGGACACAGTTCTGACATCCCCTTCTGATAATCAGTGCTGTCCCCGCTTCGGGCGGTTGAGGGGGTGAAGAGAGATGTCCAGCTTTTTCCTTCCTTCTAGCAGATTAGCACTATTTGCAGAAGCTGTGCTATCACCATGTTGGGTTCCTGCAGAAAACCTGCAATGACCATTTGAATAGCAGGGATGGGATTGATTCAATTTTAACAGATTCTCATCACCTGCACAACTACTAGAAAATCAGGCGGGGCTTATAAAAGTAAACTCTTAATAACCCGAGGACAATCCTAACGTCAAGAACAGAAAGGTCAGAGAAAAGCAAACAGCACTTCGAAAATATGCCCATTAAAGTTATATAAAAACCATTTTAAAGCTAGACATTTGAATTCTTAAAGCAAGAGTGTCAGGAATGGTGATGTGGACCTGACCTCCCTAAACTAGCATCATTGCTGCTTACCAGAATGGTCCAGAGCAGGACTAGGCAGTGGCTAAATTATGGTTATTTGGGTGCACTGGTGGTAGCACTGGGTTGGCTCCAACAGTGTGCTTGGGCAGTCCCAGCCTTACTACTACTTTGCCCTGTTCTCACACTGTCCTGGTAAGTGACAGAAATGACATCCTGCTCTTGTTCTTAAACAAGGTGGAATTTTTTTAAAAGATATATTCACTGCTTTAGAGGCATTTGCTTCCAAACAGGGAATGTGTCAGGGACTGGCTGGACGATGAGGAATTGGGGCAAGCGCCATCCAGGAAACCCTCAGGGGAGGAATGCTCAGAGCCTAGGGATTGGTGGTGGGATACTAATGAGAGGTCAGAGAGGGAAGCTTGGGAAAGAGATGCTGGATAATGAAGAGACAACAGACTCAAAATCTATTCTGGTAGTCAGGGTCCCTTCAGAGCAGATCAGAGGAGGCACTGCGGTGATCAGGAGGAGGTGGTGAAGAGTTACTGAGTAAACGGAAGTTTGCTCACGTAGCACTGGATGTTGGCCATACAATTTAGACAACTACATACAACGGAGAACATACAAGTATAAAACTTTTCAAATACCTGCAAACTTCTGCAAGTAGCTTTCAGACTCCACAACGAACAGTCTCCATTAGGCTCAGAAGGACACATATTTCAGCCTGTTAAGGCTCATTAGCATGTTAGCACATAAGTAATGAAGGGAGAAATATGAGCCAACGTGTGGTTAAGAATTTCACAGTTCTGGCTTGCAAAGATGAGAGTCAAAGCTGGTGACACCCATCTAGCCGCCCAAGCATTTCTGTTTGTTCTAGGAGCTGAGACAACAACAGCGACAGCACTTATAATTACTTGCTTTACTCCTCCCTGGTGGTTTGGCTTCTGTGCTGAGCCAAGCCATGGTTTGGCTTAGCGCGTCATCCAAATCAAGGCTTGTGGTTTAGCTCCTTCCTGACAAGCTGGAAGTTTTAACCTTGGTCTGTCCTATGGTTAACAGCTTCTGGTTTGTCTAAGAGAGCTAAGCTACAAGCCCGCATTCAAGTTGACACGGTAAGCCAAACTACAATTTAGCTTAGGGTAGGGCAGAGGCAAAATTATTGAGGAGGATCAAAATGGCTGTGATCTCCCAGAAGCCTGCACATGTTTGTCTGCACTAAGCCATTGTTTAGCTTAGCATTAAGTGCAAACCAGGCTCAGTCGCTACAGCATGAAACTCTTAATCTTAGAATCATGGGTCATTTGAGTCCCGCGTTGGGCAAAAAGATTCCTACATTTCAGGGGGTTGGGCTAGATGACTTTTGTGGCTCCTTCCAACTCTGCTTTTCTATGATTCCATGATTCTAGGAATCAATATACTGTGGACTGCTGCAAACCGAAATAAGCATTACAGTGCACCCTACATTCCCAAAGTTCAGAGAATGCATTCTTTCATTAAGACATTTTCATATTATGTACTGCCAGAGCAACTAACATATTTTCCTTCCATACCTTCTTTCTATTCTTATACTAAAATCACTAGAAGTTGTCCAGTGGGACCTCCTGAAGCTGGAAATGCAATCTGTGTCCCTTCTTGCTTGGCAGTAAATATCCAATTTGAAACAAAATAAAATGAACAGGCGTGAATGAGACTGTTTGGCAATTATACCTCAATGCACTCTTTTTTTTCCTTTTTTTTTTTAAAGTGAATTGCTTTTCAGGTTGCAATGGTGGCAAATGGAAACCAAAAGTGTTTCTCACACCAGTCTGACTGAATGCAATGGATATATATGGAGTTATCAACATCCAGTACTCCTTTTAATAAAATCCTCCTCTTCTCTCACATTACAAAAATGGATCCACTAGTTACTTATTTAGTCTACTATTACACTTTCAATAGATTATTTGACTGACAAAAATAAATACTATGGAGCTCTTAATTGCAAGCCTTTCAATGAAAACAGCAGTTTTTATTAAATAAATCATTTATTATTTGGGAAACCACAAACCACTGTTAAAACCAAGCTTTTTTATCTCTCCCCCCCCCCCTTTCTATCCATTTCTCTCACAGGTTCAATTCAATGTACCTTTAAAGACTTCCATGGCCTGGGTCCCACATACCCTGTTACTTCCCCCACCCCTGAACACACTAGCTCCTGGCTTTGAGCATCAAGTCCACATAAGAATTTCTTCCCTCACTTCAGACTTCTTAGCTGGGAGGGGGGCACAAAACACCGCCCCCAACAAACCCTTGAGTGATTTTGTTACTGCTTTATCTTGCTGCTGTTTTGTGTATGTGTGTGTTTAGTAATTATGATGCAGTTTTTATTGGGAATTTATTTTACTGACTGTTTCTCTAGGAGGGCTTGGCCTGAAAAGTGGCTTGTAAATAATTTCTGTTTATTAATTAAAACAACTGTTACAGGAGAAGCAGGGGCTTTTCATCCATTTCTCCAGTGCTGTGGTATGAACTTTCTGCACTAATTCTCTGTCTTCACCAGTCTTTAAGAGGGCTTGGCCTTTGGCAGCTGGCTTTTGGCTGCGCTTGTTACTCTTCTCTTCTTGTAGGTTTTACAGTGTATCTTGGGTTACAAGACGCTTCAAGTTACAGACTCTGCAACCCAGAAGTAGTACCTCGGGTTAAGAACTTTGCTTCAGGATGAGAACAGATATCACATGGCGGCGGCGTGGCAGCAGTGGGAGGCCCCATTAGCTAAAGTGGTACCTCGGGTTAAGAACAGTTTCAGGTTAAGAATGGACCTCCAAAACGAATTAAGTTCTTAACCTGAGGTACCACTGTACTGTAATTATTTTATTTGTTCTGTATTTTTGAACAAGGCCTTGAGCCAGGCTTCCTCAACCTGGGCCCTCCAGCTGTTTTGAGACTACAATTCCCATCATCCCTGACCACTGGCCCTGCTAGCTAGGGATCATGGGAGGTGTAGGCCACAAACATCTGGAGGGCCGAGGCTGAGGAAGCCTGCCTTGAGTGCTGGAAAAGTGGCTAGCAAATTATTGCAATAAATAGTATACAACATCAAATGTCTTGATGTCCTGTTCTTTCTCAAGTTTATAAAATTATGTAGCTTCCTGCACAGCTGACAAAGCAGAGATGGTCCTATCAAAGAACTTGATTCCACACGAAACAGTTAAAAATGTGATTCTGAGTGAGTTTAGGACAATGACAGCTCTAAGAGATTGGAAAGTCAATAGCTAAATGCAAGCATTCCGTTCTGTCTCTCTCTTTAAAAAATGAAGCATTTTCCTTTGTAGAAAGGATGAGTTTCATTTCTACCTTTCGCAAAATAGTTCCTTCCTGTAGTACAATATAATATTCTTTTTGAAAGGCTGAAAAATAGTATGGGATAAAAGCCTCTTCCAAGAAGAAACCAGTACCATTCTTCAGCTATGTATGAAAATATTCCATTCAGAATACTATTGTCCCGCAACATTTTTGTACATGCACATTTATTGGAAGAGTTTAAAAAGAAACACAAAAAAACCCAATCTTTTACAATGAATTGGCAGTCAGACTTCAACTTTTTTAAAGCTTTCTTGCAAGTTAGAAGGAACTTGTGATGCTTTCATCTATTCCCATTCTGAACCCTACCCTAGGATATAGCAATGGAAACTTTATCCTAGCTGTCACAAGATATACAATATACCTTTTGGAGGTAGGTGCCAAGCATGTCATTACCACTAACTCTCCTTACCTCTGCACTTTGCACCTGAATATGTCCAGTGTTTATATAACAAAATGTTTATATAAAAATAAAAGAGCAACCAGCTATGCATGTACTCCTGTGTTTTGCCCTGAGAATCATAGAATTGTAAAGTTGGAGGGATCCTACTGGTCATCTAGTCCAGCCCCCTGCAATGCAGGCATCTCAACTAAAATATCCATGTTTAAATAAATTACATGTTAAACAGGTGTTCTGTGAATGGATCTCTCTTTTATTTAATGGATATTTTATCTAGAGTGTTTCTGTTTTGTCTAATAATTAAAATTTCTATGGTGCTTTGCAATATAAACTATGGGCAGCATTGCGCAACAGGACTTTCTTCTCTCTCCTCCCCCTGCACACCTCCAAAAATGACTCAGAGGGGTCAGGAGAACACCCAGAACAGCACATCATGGGTAGGGGTAGGAAATGGAGAACCATTCCATCTGGCAACTGAATTGCTTGCGCTGACAGAAGAAGAATCAGAAGCGTGTGACACCGAGTTCCTCCCAGTGTAATTTTCATGTTCTAAAAGCAGTCACAAGACCCTCAAATTTAGATCAAGACTGTAGCGCAGAGGTTTAGTCCTTTTCCCTTGCACCATTTTTTCATTGTAAATTGTTGCACCACCACCCACAAGGGAAGGCACAGCAACCTGTGTTTTCTCTTTGTGTGTGTGTGCGCATATGTGCGCGCACACACACACACAGCAAATTGAGCAATTGGTGGAGAAACTGTTAACCTCTGCTTCTCTGTCAGGGCCCTGATCCAACGCTACGACCACTGTCTGATTTTAGGACAAGAGAAATTGATTCTGGGGCAAAGCTCCCTTCTCTGTTACTTCTAGTTTACATGTGGAGGGTATTTGGATTTTTATGCAGGGGGGGTGGGGTGGATGTTATAAAGAAAATAAATATCTGAATTGTATATCTGACTCTAAGGTTCAAATACACACACCCCAAACCAGGGATGAACAAATCTGTAAAAATTTTCCATTTTTCCAAATGTTCCATTTCCCCAAATTTCAGTTCAGTTTGCCCAATTTCTGCACCAATCTGCAGGTTTTACTTTGCATGCATTTCTGTGCACATTTCTCCTAATATAAACAATTTTAATGCAATTTTGCCTAATACATGCATTTTTGAAAGTAGTTTCCCTTAATATAACAGAGTTAATATATGCATTGTTCTACACACCTTTGGTTGGAGATCATAGTCACAAAACTAGAAGTGTAAAATTTAAATGTTACCTGTGATTTGGTTTGCTTATTGGTCCAGGAAGTGCAAATTAGGTAAGAATGCAAACCAAGCAAATTTCTCCCCCCTTCCCTACTCCCAGATCTCAGCTTCAGGCTATATTTCATTATATTCTCTCAAGTGGAGAAAAACTTGGTTGCCTTCAGGATACACTGAGCAATAATACAAAATATCAATATTATAAAAGGCAGGGCGGGCTAGCTAGCTAGCTACAGTGTTATACATGCAAAATATTTACTTTTTAAAAAATAAAATAAAAACCTTAAACATTCCAGTAAAACATGGTCATGGAGAATTAATGACTCAAGCGACTGCAGTTCCCCACAAAACACTTGCATCTTTCCATACTGCAAAAGGTCATAGATTTGGTTTCCACACTCAGCTGGGTCACATAAGCTTTTATTTTTGTTCATGGTTCTTTGCTCTACTCAAAAGAGACAATGGCATTTCCATTCCACTGTGGCACAGCTCTGCTGCTCTTGCTCGCAATGGGAGCCAAAGCCTTCTCCAAAGGAAACATGAAAGCCATGTTCAAAATTTCCAATGCTAATTCAAGTGAGAAATACATTCACGAGTACAGAGGCTGTGGACAAACAGCTGGAGAGATCGCCACACAGAGTAAAACAGGGCGCTCTTGAATAGATTTCAAGGCTGTCCTCTTCGACAGCCCACCCTGTGTTTACAGTCTAGCTGTCCGCAGAGTGTATTTTGTCCCTTCTCACATGAAAGTAGCCTGCTTGTACAGTCAGAACACTGGAGAGATCTTGTCCCAGCTATGGCCACCAATAGATCACAAAGCATATCTTACTGATGTGCAAAATTTGATAGCCCTGCAAGCTGTTGGCTCGTGTGGCAGCAAGCAAACTTATCCCCATCCTTCTGCTTCTTTTCCCCTTGCATTGAACTGTTGCTAGCCAATGCACATGGAGGAGATTAAAAGAAATCCATCTTAAGCAATACTGATTAGAAGTTAGCTCCCAGGGACATATCTATATTGCCAATTTTCCAAGCTCACTGCATTTGCTATAAATTGCTATTACAAGAGAACTCAAAGTGTAATAGAAGGTGGTTGTTTTTCGTTTTTTTGTTTTGCCTTGTTTTGGGGGGTTGGTTGGTTTTTTATATTGTGGTCAATTTCAAAAACACTAGTGCATTCCCCGTCACTCGCCTAAGTGAGGCCAGTCTGAATTTCAGAAGGCTATAAAACGATAAATAGAGTAAGGATATTTTGACACCTGCTCTTTGTAACAAGGGTAGTAGCTACTGCATTTTTTGTCAGGTCTGTATTGGACCCATACCAAATCAATAAGAGTCCAAGGACACCTTTTGGGAATTATAGGGACAGAACTACCCAAACTGTATAGAAATTTATTCATGTATGCGACTACAGTGGCAAGAAAGTTACTTGCCCAAAAACTGAAATAAGAAGCCCCAACAAAAGAAGGATAGATACAAAAACTCATGGAATATGCAGAAATGGCGAAACTTACTGGAAAGATAAGAAATCTAGATAACAAGCTATTTATAATAGTATGGAAATGGCTTATTGAATTTTTACAAATAAACTGTAAACAGATAAGAACATTGGCAAGATTATTTTAATAACCTGCATTTTATATTTAAAGTAGATGAATAAATAAGTAAATTAAGTTAATTTGGAATATGTAGAAAATATATAAAAAAAATATTAATGAACCATAGAAAGAGGGAAAAGGAAGTCAAGTTTTGAACTATTAAAATGATTGTAAAATTATTGAAATGTATAAAATTGAAAATCATGAATAAAATAATAAAAAAGCACTGTAGTCTCTTGATACTAAAAGCAGTGCTTTTTTTCCCTAGGAAAAAAAAAGGTTGGTACTCACCAGCATGCAGAAGGAATGGGCAGTGTGTGGGGCAGGGGCATGGCCTGATGCCAGGGCTGGGCGGTGGGCTGCTTGATGCTCCCTCGCCAACCCACTCACCTAACTGGGGCGCTGCCGCCCAGGTGAAGAGGCCTTCCCCGCAGGTCACCATTGTTGCCACCACTTACCTGCTGGAGGCTGCTCCTGCAGGCAGGACTCCACAGGTCAGCTCCCTCCCCTCCCCTGCTCATGCACCTCTATTTGGCATGAAATTCAACATTCGTCTAAACCCAGTGCATGGCCCTCATAGATAACACATCTCTTAGTTTCTCACAAGTTTATACTTGCATTATGTCTCAAAGTCTTCTAAATTTACAAATCATTAAAGGGAAAATATATGGAAATTATGGGTGGGATCCAGATTTAGTGGATGCAGACTCACTGACCAAGACTGCAATCCTAACCTCACTAACCTGGAAGTAAGCCACACTCTATTCAATGGGACTTGCTTCTGAATAGACATGGTTAGAATTGCAGCCAAAGTCAGCCTCCAACCCTATGAATATTAAGATATGCAATACACACTCAACAGCTAGGCATCACTTCCAATACTGCAGGCATTTTTTAAGGCACAAAGAAGTAAAAAGAACCTATAACTCAAATATCTGAGATCTTTGCTGTCTTTCTGTTCTCGCCCCATCACTTTACACAATCGTCGAGTGCAACCCTAAAACCATTAACTCACAAAGCATCCCATTTTCATAACTGTTGGCCTAAATGGCCAACCCGCTGAAACTCAATGAATATAGATGAATAATCAGCAGTGAATAACATCCAGATAGCACATTTTATTTTCCTCTTACAGGGGAAAAATGTCTTCAATAATGTCTGATTTATTTACGTTGATGTTCTCATTACAGAGACTAGCATTGCTGTTGACTGGGCATTTATTATCAGCTGGCACTAAACTCTGCAGATTCTACAGCAATGAACATGAATTTCATTTCTCCCTAGCATGGTATACACTTAATCTTCTGTGAATGATATAGCATGCTGAATTATTATCTCAAGGGTAGAAATATGTAGCATGCTTTATTTAACAAATACTGCAGTTGTGCATTACTCTGTTATTAAGCAAATGTACCAATGTTTTCTTTTGAAAATTCCAGTGCTTTAAACAAACCCAATAAACAAGAACAGCAGATCATTCAGCCAAGATTGGGCCAATATTATTATTACTATTAAAACAATTTATATGCAACCTTTCATTTCAAGAAGAAAAGGCGGTATATAGTAGAGAGGGGCTTAGCTAATGTCAAAGGATGCTGTCTCTTCAAAGTTGTGATCCACTGAAGCCAACAAAACAGAAGCAGCTGTTTCTAATAGCTTAAGTTCAAATTTCTTTAAGCAGAAGCACCTACGTCTGCGACTTTAAAATACCTTAATAACAAACTGACATGAACACATCTAGAATGGAGAGCTAGCATATTTAGTAGGGAAGGGCCTATTGGAGTGCCAATGAAAAGCATGCGTAGATGTTCAGACAGTTGTGGCTGCTCAAAGACCTAAATCTGAGATACTTATTTCATGTTTTAGAGCTTTCTGAGACAATCATGGTCTGGTTCATAGTTTGACATATAACCATGCAGGGTCCCAGTATGCTTGCTCCTCCCCAGGCCCATGCAGGGGGGTGGGGTAAAGCTGGGTACACTTGTCATGGGCCTCAGAGGACTAAGCTAGTCAGGGGTCACTGCCAGGGACCGGCTGCTTTTTGGAGTTTATAACTTTGTTCTAGCAAGACTCCTGCCTCAGACAAGCTCTACACAGGCCTGCATCGTGTTGTGTGCTATCCTAAGCAGTAGTTTCACTTAGCATGTTGTCTGAACCCAGGCTTGTGGTTTAGCTATTCCCCACACACCACAAGTCCTTTATTTTTTATAGCCTGGAGCAGTGCTTTTTTCTGGGGGGTACGCAGGGGTACGCATACCCCTAAACATCTTGTGAATCTCAGTGTGGCCTCATTGAGAGGCAATATTTCAATATCAGTAGGAAAATGAGTTTTCACTGGAAGGACAGATCGTGAAGCTGAGGCTCCAATACTCTGGCCACCTCATGAGAAGAGAAGACTTCCTGGAAAAGACCCTAATGTTGGGAAAGATGGAGGGCACCAGGAGAAGGGGACGACAGAGGATGAGATGGTTGGACAGTGTTCTCGAAGCTACCAGCATGAGTTTGACCAAACTGCGAGAGGCAGTGGAAGACAGGAGTGCCTGGCGTGCTCTGGTCCATGGGGTAATGAAGAGTCGGACATGACTAAACAACTAAACAACAACAACAACAACAAGGAAAATGAGAGTACCCCTAAACATTTTTTATAAAGAAAAAAAGCACTGGCCTGGGTTGAACTAACCCACAAACCTCGCTTTGGATGACATGTTAAAGCCAAGTGATGGCTTAGCTCAGGCTTCATCAACCTCGGCCCTCCAGCTGTTTTTGGCCAACAACTCCCATGATCCCTAGCTAGCAGGACCAGTGGTCAGGGATGATGGGAACTGTAGTCTCAAAACATCTGGAGGGCAAAGGTTGAGGAAGCCCGGCTTAGCTCAATGCATGAGCAGAATGACTGGTGAAGCAGCAACAGTCTTCTCTCCTGGAGCTTGCACCTTCGTGCTAGGTCATGGTTTGGCTTAACGTGATGTTCAAACAAAGCAGCATTATTACTTAGTGAAGGGGAACTTGGGCATGCATTGCAATCCTATGAAGGCTTGCTCAGATATATGTCTCATTGTGTTCAGTGTGGCTTCTCTAATACGTCTATTTAGGATTGAAGCTTTAACTGCACCTAGGTGTTTCTGGCCACACATACAGTTGCTTAAATAAGTACAAGGCAAGATTATTGTTGTGTCATCCAAACCCAGACTCATGGTGTAAAAGTCAAGGTTTGTTCTTGACTTTACCATTCATGGCTGGAACTAATTGAAGAGGTATTCGTGTCTGTCAAAAATCACTTTGCATATGATCAAGAATTTGGGCATGCCTCAAGAAGCTGTTTAGATAGTGGCCAACGTATTTGAATCAAGGCAAATAATTGCAGCAAATTGATTAAACTGAAAATTAAGTTCTTTGTTACCAATCTGTGAGTTTAATTACACAACCTGCTCACTTTGACATTTGTTTCCCAATCCCATCAAGTAAGAGAAAATAACACATAATATAACCATAGAAAACATACCGACTTCCTTCATTAAAAAAATGGTGTCAAGTATATAATAGATCAGCAAACCAGTGTTCCATATTTGCTAATCTATGGCAATGAAATGAAGCATTAAAAGGTCTGGGGGGGGGGGGGACCTAGCAGAAAAACTCAGGAAAAAAACTGTAACAAGATTTTGTATGAGCTTATGAATATTTATGAAAAAATCATGAGTTTTCCCCCCACATAGCTTCAAATGTTTTCTTTAAAAAGTCTTCTCAAATATTAAGACATGCATTAAAAAAATAAAGTGTGCATATAAAAGAAGCCAAGAATGAAAGACATGCAGCTTTAAAGATAAGCATGCTTTCAGCATAAGCATTTGCACTCAGAACAGCATTTACACAAATTAACATATTTTATCTACTATAAGGCGCATAAAGCAATTGAAACATGGCATATATTCTAATTTAGATTGGTAGAACAGAATCCTCAAGTGCTGAAGAGAAACCGCCAGAACTCTAAGAAGTTATGACAGCTGAATTCATTTTTCCCCATTAAAAAAAAAAAACCAGAATGACAGTTAATATAATGGGTTTCCCTGCACCCACTTCACACATACTGCGTATGTGAAGAATGTATTTGACCACAAATGGCACTCTTGTTATGATGACTTCTACTCTGTATCTTGTCATTTCAACAGGTGAACAATTTCTGAAAGAAATGCTGTTGCAAATCCAATCTTTTTATGACTATTATCCAATTTGGATTTGGATTTGTATCTGCATACCAAAATGCCCCAAAATCCAAACCACAAAAGACTCAACTTAATAGGAAAGTTTCTGAAGGATACAATTATGTTCACTGTAATTTTGAAACACAATTCTGCTGTTTGCTATCTATGTTGAATATAATAACACAACTACCTGTCCTAGATGCAACCTAGTACAGTATAAGAAATTTGGGGTGGACATACTCAGCAGTGCTGCTATATTGCACTTTTCTCAACACATAAAAACTTCCCTACAATAAAGGATGCATAGCAACAGGTGGCTTCCACTAAGACCTGGATATGAACACTACATTAGTTATTAATTCACATATTACTGTTTTAGATTCAGCTGGCATCCGTTGATTCTTTGGCCTCCCTGATTAGGAACTCCTCAGGCTTCAAAATTCCCTTTCCTATTTTGCTACCTTTTGCGAGACCTTCTGATCCTAGACACTGTGAGTTTTGTGCCAGTGAGACCCCCGTGTACCATATTTTCCAAAAATTGGCTGCTATCCATGTTAGCCCTTGGTCTACTCGACCTCTGTTTTCCTGATACAGTGGTACCTCGGGTTACAGACACTTCAGGTTACAGACGCTTCAGGTTACAAACTCTGCTAACCCAGAAATAGTTCCTCAGGTTAAGAACTTTGCTTCAGGATGAGAACAGATATTGTGCGGTGGCAGCGTGGTGGCAGCAGGAGGCCCCATTAGCTAAAGTGGTGTTTCAGGTTAAGAACAGACCTCCAGAATGAATTAAGTTCTTAACCCGAGGTACTTGACTTATCCCTACGACGGTATTGTGCACACTACACAACATAGACTGTACCTAGTCCCTGTATGATGCCTCTCTCCCATTTGAATTATGACTATCATCATCATTAAGCACAGAGCTACAGTTTTCAGTAGTTTAATATACAATCCCTCTTCTCAGGAAACTTGGGAAACTGTAGCTTTGTGAGAAGAATAGGGTCTCCTAACAACTCTCAGCACTTCTAACAAACTACAGTCCCCAGGACATTGGACTTGATGGGTCTTTGGTCTGATCCCGACCAAACTCTTCCTATGTTCTTATACTAAGTAGTATCTGGCATTTGACAGGTTATGAGATCTATATTTGAACCCTGCAAACATCAAAATATTAAAGAGAGCCCAACCAGCATAAACTGTTCAACTTAAAAATGTGAATTTGAATTTTGCTTCAAAATTTATCATAAAAAATGTCTCAAAGAACTGGATAATTTGGTGAAATTTAAATATTTGCAAATTACAATTTCACCACCACTTTCTCATCAATCCAGAAAATGCTTAAAATTTAGGTCGTAGAAGTCAAGTTTTTTTTATCATGCAACCTGTGGCAAAGGGATAGTACCACAAACAGTCAGCTCCTCGATCAGGTCACCAATCTGGGTTTCATATTGATTGCGCCCCCCCCCAAAAAAAAACCAAACCCATATGCAGGGTGATATCCAACTAAGTCAAACTCAGAATGGATTCACTGAAAACAATGAGAGGAATTCAACTTGGAGCAATCTCTTTAGCACCATCAACTCAGGACATCCTGTTTGCTTGATGGAATAATCTCTCTCCTCCCCACCATGCACTGTTCTAGGGAGGGTCTCCTGATCCCTCCCACAAGCCAACTGTTGTGGCATGGTGGGGCCACGTGAGGAAAAGAGGGGGTAAAGCCCAGTTGCACTTGCAGAAGTCATTGTGCAGACTTCTGCTAGCAGGATCCATTAGCTGAAACCAGCCAAAAAGACTTACATTCATTGAAGTCAAGGGGTGTATTCTCCAGTATGACCAACAACTGGATATCGCCCATGCACACTAATTGCTATATAGTAAGGCAGGGGACGTGGGTGGTGCTGTGGGTTAAACCACAGAGACTAGGACTTGTCGATCAGAAGGTCAGCGGTTCGAATCCCCGCAACGGGGTGAGCTCCCGTTGCTCGGTCCCTGCTCCTGCCAACCTAACAGTTCGAAAGCACGGCAGTATGAGTAGATAAATAGGTATCGCTCCGGCGGGAAGATAAACGATGTTTCCGTGCGCTGCTCTGGTTCACCAGAAGCGGTTTAGTCATGCTGGCCACATGACCCAGAAGCTGCACGCCGGCTCCCTCGGCCAATAAAGCGAGATGAGTGCCACAATCCCAGAGTCGGTCACAACTGGACCTAATGGTCAGGGGTCCCTTTACCTTTAAGGCAGGTGACATAATGCTATGAACCTTCATAACATGCACACGGACCACAGAGTAATTAAGTCATTTAATGTTCTTTCGCTTGGTTTTTGTTTATAATGGAATTAATTGTTTCATGAGTCTGGAAGCTATTAGACTGGGTACATATCCACGTTCCTTGGAACATAATCCAGCCTGCCTCAAATTATCCTGGAAGAGGTATGACTCCAAATAATGGTTGAGATGGAGCAACCGCCCTAATGACTCAAATGGTAGCTGTGAGGTAAATGAATGGCCTGCAGACAACAAAGCACTCAGCACCAGTAAATGAATGTGTAATTTAAGCAATCAGTTTTTAAAAAGGGGGGGAGGGGAGGCTGGGACAGTATCCCACTACACTGAGAAGGAAGAGATTGCACTCTGCTGTGGAAGTTTGTAACCACAGCTGACAAATCCGGCTCAAGTGACAGCGCTGAGAGCATCAAAGGCACTGCTTGCTGCCTAGCTGGCACAGTTTATCCACCATCACTACTCGTAATGCAGCAGCCGTAAATGGATGAAATGCAGCTCATAAAAACACAATAATATGATTAAAATTTACAGCTTCCTTTAAAGTGTGGTTCTGCTTTGGAAAACAACCACATACAGCTCAACAAATTTGCTCCGTGTATATTCTGAATCATCTGTTTGCTTTAGGATTATTTATTTAAATTCATTTCCAATTGTGCATAACCAGACTCAGAGCAAATTCCAAATCATTAAAGCGCATCTAAAAAAAAAAAAAAGTGTGTTGGCGGGGGGGGGGGGGGGGCGACGGGACTAATCCAAACACAGGCACTAAATTTAAAACAGATTTCCAACACAATGAAACCTTCTCAAGCATAAATACAGCCACCCTTTCCGCATGAAGTGCTTCCTCATCTTCTTTGTCTTTCCCTCAGGAAAAGCACAGTGGGACGAGGTTGCTGTGCATCTTGCACTAAAAGTCACTATCTCTAAGAAATGCAGGATAGCAACTCAAAATGTTAATTCCAGAGCTTAAACACCAGAGGGAAAAAATAATACATGCCATTGCAGCATTTCATGCCTCCTTTTGGCAGTAAAAGACTGGGTTGTTGGATTAACAAACGCTTGGCAGTCCCTGCTGACAACCAAAGTTTGATTCTGGAATGTGCTGTGTACCTTCTCAAAAATAAAGCATATCCCCCATAAACCTTCAAATCAGGCTGGTGGAAAAACCTCAGGTTTGAAGAACCTGCACAATTTGGAGGGAGGGAAAGAATTTGCCTGCAAACCTTACAACAACGTAATTTCTTTTAAAAAATAAAATAAATGAAAGTACGGTAGTTATAGTAAAGAGAGAGAACACAAAGCATCTTGTTTGTAGTACAAATTGTTTTTTTTACACACAAAGGAGAGCAGATCTAACAGCCAACTATACTGATGTGATCCCCATAACCATTAGGCAATTTTAATCAAGTAAATGGTTTAAAGTTGAATAAGGAATGTATCCAGCAGTGTCCCCCATAATGACAGAAGATGCTTTGATCCAGCGAACACTTCTATCAACTGAGATGGGAGAGAACCCTGCTCTGGAGGGTTAGGGAACCCTTTGGAACAGCTTAGGTGGTGATGGTGAACTGGTGATAATCAACTTCCTGTGATGGAAGCCTCTAGGATATACAGTGGTACCTCGGGTTACATACGCTTCAGGTTACATACGCTTCAGGTTACAGACTCCGTTAACCCAGAAATAGTGCTTCAGGTTAAGAACTTTGCTTCAGGATGAGAACAGAAATCGTGCTCCAGCGGTGCGGTGGCAGCAGGAGGCCCCATTAGCTAAAGTGGTGCTTCAGGTTAAGAACAGTTTCAGGTTAAGAACGGACCTCCAGAACGAATTAAGTACTTAACCCGAGGTACCACTGTAAGAGCCTTCTGTCAACATAAGGATTGTCATTGGATACAACTCTGACACTACAATCCTTTATCTGGAAGCAAATCCCATTAAACTTGATTTGCCTTACTTCTGAGTAGACATAAGATTGCTCTGTAATTAGGTATCATCAGAGATGGAATAAATTATATTAAGTAAAATAATCAATTTCATTCCTATACAGTGGTACCTCTGGTTAAGAACTTAATTCGTTCTGGAGGTCCGTTCTTAACCTGAAACTGTTCTTAACCTAAAGCACCACTTCAGCTAATTGGGCATCCCGCTGCCGCCGTGCTGCCACTGCACAATTTCTGTTCTCATCCTGAAGCAAAGTTCTTAACCCGAGGTACTATTTCTGGTTTAGCGGAGTCTGTAATCTGAAGCATCTGTAACCCAAGGTACCACTGTATTATAACCTGAAATTCAGTAGCAAAATTACAAGTGGCATTCATATTGTTCTATTCAAAAAACAAAACATTTGCCCAAAGGAAACCAAAACCTCGGTGCTACTCCTAGGCATAGTTAATGTCAAATGCTATTTTCCTCAAAAAAGAGGAAACTATCACCTAGTACAGAGGTTCCTTTGCTTATATTATTTTTGTATCACATTTTTTTTTACAATCTGAATTCTATGAAACCAAAATTTTAACATTAGGCAGAAAAAAAATCATTAAGTGGTTTGTCATGACCCTCAGCAATTCTTAAGTGGTCCATAGAGGGAAATGTGGCAACTACTGACCTAGTGGAAGAAGCTACAGGGGGAAAAGCATACCTGAAATAGTGACCATGTGGTTGAATTGATATTTGACTCCATCTGGGAATGGAAGAACCTTGATCACTGCTTTATTTTCTTACTTTTTTTACATGTCTATCCCACCTTTCTTCCATGGAACTCAGGGTGGTGTACATGGTATTTCTTCCCTTTCCCTCCTCAGAACACCCCAATGAGGTAAGTCAGGATGGGGAAAAGTAAATGACCCAAAGTCACCCACTCATCTTCATGGCTGAATGAGAATTTGAACCTACATTTCCCAATTCCTGGTCCAGGACAGTTGACAGATTGGATATATTTTACGCTTAGCAATACTCAACAAAAATAAAGCAAGACTTAACCAAACAAATGCACCTCTTTCAAATGTCCATCAATTCCACAGCTGAAAGAAATCTGCAAAGCAAAATAGGAAGCACAATTCACATTCTTGCTTTCTTTTTAGTGCCACTTTAATTTCTGGTAAAATTCCAGACCAGGGGTTTATGTTTCAAGGCATCTCTCCAGAAATCTACCAGGCTCAGTCTAAACAAGGCTTAAAACAGCCAAAGGGAAACTATTGATTCCCCCCCCCCCCCACGCCTGCATACAGTAAATGTGAAAATCCATTGTACATTCCCATAGGATGCATTATATTTATTGTTGTCTACCCCAAAACAAGGGCTCAAGGTTATTGCTTTAAAAGCATTTTGTGTTTTAATGCACCACTAAGTCCACTGAAAGCAAAGATGGTGTGCCCAGCATTTTCCAAGGCAAGAGCACAATGGGTTGTTTCCAGTGGTGTCATTTTGTTTGCAGAAAGATTCCCCCTCATACAGAAAGCCTGTTTGCATCCTTGCCTGTCAATATTGAAAGCTTATGTTTGTGCATGGTGTTGCACAACTGCTCCTGCAACTCATTTTGCAAAGTTCCACATCTAAATGCACACCCTATGCATTGCAACAGCAACCGATATATGCATTGAAGGTTGTCATAAGTGAAGTATTTTATTCAAGTATTTCAACAAACAAAAACAGAATGCTCATTTTCACAACACACTTGCACACTGTGTTGGCGTCACATATATGAGGATCAATGCCTTCATGCAAGATGCTGCAATCAGATGCAATGTGGCGTCATAGCTTACAACCCACTGCTAACTTCTGAATTGCAAAACAAGCTGTTTTTATACAAATATCACATTTGTGTACAACGAATCGATTCAGCAAATGTTGGAGCGATATGAAAACCTAACATGGGCGTAGCTAGGATTTTCATGGTGGTGGGCGGGCAGGACTTTGCTAGAGGGGCAGAACCAACGTGATTGGTCAGTTAAGTATTTCTATTGTTTAATTCCCCCCCCCCCTTGACTATGCCCATGAAACCTAACAGATAATTCCAATCACCATGCCTACAAAAATACACAACTCTATTCAGCCACTCAATATAAAAAATTGTAAGGTTTTAGTTTGCCCATGAGGCTGTGCACTGGCAGAATATGTGGACTGCCATTTTTCCTCCCCAAAGCTGACACTATCATGAGCCATGTGGAGCAATGTGGCTCAGGCAGCACATAGAAACTATGGACCCCCTTCTACTGCCGGCACTGCAATTTACCAGTTAGCCAATTGGCTGCCAGACACTACCACCAATCTCTCGTCTTCTCTGTTTACTATCCCACAGTGTTGGTGCCATGGACAATCCTGGCTTCCCCTGAAGAAGGGGAGTTTTCTCAAAATGTTTTAAGGGGATTTTAATTATTTCTAAGCTTTATTTTAAAGTGCCAGAAAGAGCCAGCAGTGCAGACACTCCCTGGAGAACATCATCCACAATAAAGAAGGAACCCTTATTCTCAGACCACAGCTGGAAATGCTTGTGCTATCACCATTTTGTCAGCAATTGGCTGGGCAGGAGGATTGCAGAGCATGCGAGGGAAGGGGAAGCAACCAGACCAGTCTCAGGCTGGCCCTGCATATTCATTCCATCTGTAAAATAGAAGAGTATCCAGAACCCCTGCCCTACCTGCCGGCAAGTCAGTATGTCAAGTCCCCAGTCCAGGGTCATCCAATGTCCAAAGTCTAAGCCAAAGCACAGACCTGCAGAGATCTTGAAGCATCCAAGCTGACATCCATCAACATTGGCAGTTGAGTAGACACAGTGCCTCAGTTCTGCTGCCCTTTTGTACTTTGCATGCTGATTGCAGCACCTGGGCTTGATGAGGCAGGTGACCCTCACCTGTGCCAAGCCTCCTCCAGCTGAGGAATCACATCTCCTCCCAGAGCTAGCGAGCCCCACCTGGCAAGCAAGTGAGCTGGGTTGTGAGCCCTTGCCTGCCTCAGTCTCTTGGCGTGCCCTGCCCGCTGCTCCCTACACCTCAGAGCAGGCTTCCTCAACCTCAGCCCTCGATGTTTTTTGACCTACAACTCCCATGATCCCTAGCTAGCAGGACCAGTGGTCAGGGATGATGGGAACTGTAGTCTCAAAACACCTGGAGGGCCAAGGCTGAGGAAGCCTGCCTCAGAGCCCGTGATATTTGTGGAGACAGGGGCCCCTCTGGTGATAGGTCCTGCTGCTCTGGTTCCTGTGTAATAATCCCCCCTATCCCTTCGTCATCCTCTCTCACCCCATACTTCCTACACCAACCTCTCTTTCCCCATCCCCAGCTTGCCCCGGTCTGTCACAATCCTGGCCACACCCCTCACCAGGATCCTCTTGCTCCTCCACATAGTCCTGCCAGTTCACGACAAAGAGACAGGAAGCTTAATTTGTTCCTGTTTTCAGTCTCAACTCAGTAGCTACTCAGTCCTAGAACCAGCTTCTACAATTCTGCAACGCTGTAGCATGACCAACTGAAGCCAGAATGAGGATGTAGAGATGGAAAAATTGGGGCCATGAATTTGCTCAGTTTTCAAGACATGATTTCATTCTGTGGAACACATCAAGATGGCTATAATTGGAGACACAGTTGCAGAGGTTTGTGTGGAACCAGACCCTTGCCTTAAGACATAGGAGAAGAGAGCAGTTTGATACGCTAGGGGAAACAGTGGTAGGCCACAGAAGCCCTTTTGCTTTCTCCTGTAATTCACTACCATGGGGGAAAAGAAGAGCAGACCCTGTCTTTGTATACATCTAGCCCAGCACAATAACTGAAAGTGTATGTTTTAGATTATTCTTCATCCAAGGAATAAGCACAGCCAACCTTTTCGTTTTCATGGGAAGCACTTCAGCCCCATGAGCTTTCTCTTTGTCTTTAAAATGAAGAATTACAAAGCACTGATATATTTGCAAGTGGGCTTCCATTGTTGCTCACTAATGTCAGGGTCCCCTGTGTGAGTTAAAGGCTACATGTACAGGGCTCACCAATTGAAGGGAAGTAACAGAAATTCAGGCATTGATAAAATGACTTTCTTAAATCATTTTAAGAAATAGAAACACATACTGCGCACAATATAGCTGATGTTATATCTTTAGTGCATTTGAATTACATAAATGCCAATCTGAAAATATGTAAAGAATATTTAATTTGCAGTGGCACATAAAAACAACAACATAACTATAGAAAACATGGTGTTGCTCAACTGGCTTTGTACAAGAAGGGGGCATTATTAAGAAAGCACATTGATTCCAACATTAATTTCCTGAAGAAGTTGCAGTGATACATTAAAATTTTACAGCCAAGGACCATTGGTTTATGTTAGTTTGTTCCAGGATTTCTCTTTTGAGTGCATGTTCTCATGCTCCTCATGAACCTACATGGCAGAATCATTCTATTTTGGAGCAACATTTTGAGCAACAAGAGCATAAGGGACTTCTATGAGGGTGGGGACAGAATCAAAGCCATAATCTCCCATGAACAAGCAGAAGATTTATTCACAACTCATTGGATCCTGAAACACATCCATGCAATGTTAAATAGTTGCAAAAGATGTACACATTATGCAGGTATGCAGTGCTTTTTTCTGGGGGGGGGGGGGTACACAGGGGTACACATACCCCTAAACATTTTGGGAATCTAAGTTTGGCCTCACTGAGGGACAGTATTTCAATATGAGTAGGAAAATGAGAGTACCCATAAACTTTTTTTTTTTTAGAAAAAAAGCACTGCAGGTATGTATTAGGACTACTTCACACTTTCCACAATTAGTTCATAAACTATGGCAAGCATACATGCAGGGTTCGCTGCTGCTGCAGTTGTTATGGATACAATTGCTGACAACTGCATGTAGGATTACCACAGATTACAATCCACCTATATGCTTCAAATAAATTCCTACACAGAACTGTGCAATGTATGAAAACTGCCCTTACTGCTCTCTTAGTTCATGCTAACGCTCAGGCTGCATTCTAAGAAAAGCATCCTTAACAAAAGGCAAACATGTATACACAATGAATACACAAAACATTAGTGTATTAGGGATAGCTTCACAAACTGGGGCAATCTCATAGGATGTCTGATTTATTTGTTCTATTTGTTCTGGCATTTGCTCCATAATGGTTGTATTAAGTTATTGTGGTATTTTATATTGCCTCTTTTTACGTCCTTGATAATGTGGGCTCCTACATTTTCAAATTATTGCACCAGAAGAGTTATTACAAATTTCACATGGTTTACTGGAGTGGCATCTCATGAATATAGAAAGGAAAGAAAAAGATACCTGGAAAGATGATTGGATACACACCATTAACTATACATAGATCTCATAGCATTTGAGCAGTATGAGAATATATTCAGTATCCCAAGCTTTCAAAACTTATTTACTACTAAGTTATATTGCATTCAGGGGGGAAATGGCTGGGTTTTTGTTTTTTTAAAGCCATATATTCCATAATGTAGTATATATAAACAATATTAGCATTTTTTTTCAACTAAGCAGAAAGATGAAATTGCACACAATGCAATCAATTTATATTTAGTTTCCAGCTGACTTGCAGATCAACAGATGTTTATGTGAAATATGTGGGAAGCATAATTAAGTAAATGTGCAGCAAATTCAAATCTCTATCACTCCACATTTAAAAATAAGGGCTCTCTATAAAACACTGCCACTGGTAAACAGATAGGACCAGAACGGTGTCTTCTGACGCATGTAAGTCACCTTCATAAAAATAAACCTCAGGGTTCCATTTTAAATCTATTCAATCATTATCTTCTGGGCTGGAAATATATGGGGCATGGTTGCTTAAAGCAGGGATGGTTTAACTTGGTGCCTTCGAGATGCTGTTGGACTCAAACTCCCATCAGCTCCAGCCAGCCTGGCTAATGATCAAGAATGATGGGAGCTGTAGCACAACGTCTGGAAGAAGAAGAAGAAGAGGAGGAGGAGGAGGAGGAGGAGGAGGAGGAGGAGGAGGAGGAGTTTGGATTTGATATCCCGCTTTATCACTACCCGAAGGAGTCTCAAAGCGGCTAACATTCTCCTTTCCCTTCCTCCCCCACAACAAACACTCTGTGAGGTGAGTGGGGCCGAGAGACTTCAGAGAAGTGTGACTGGCCCAAGGTCACCCAGCAGCTGCATGTGGAGGAGTGGAGACATGAACCCGGTTCCCCAGATTATGAGTCTACCGCTCTTAACCACTACACCACACTGGCTCACTGTGGAGGGCCTCAAGTTCCCCACCCTTGGTTTAAAAAAGAAAGAGGGACAAGGAAATAAACATTATTAATGTTTTATTTTTTCTGTCATAAGATTGCACAGCTGCTTCAGTTATGAAGCTACTAGTTGATTTCAAGGTTGGAAGAGCTGTCACTGAAGCAAACTTTGGAATCTGCCATCTGCAGAAGAAAAAGCAGCAAGTGCTAGGAAGAAGAGCTAAAAGACAGAAAAGAAAGCATTGCATTTGTGCACTTTCATGACTCTGGCTTTACAAAACGTGTTCTCTTCAAATCTTCCACAATTTTTCAATATGTAAAAAATCATATTTAGACTTCTTTTGCCTTTCTACCAATTAAATTCATTCAGCCAATTATTTGTGGCACCAAACAAGTTAGTTTTATGATCAAATGATCATAGTTTATTGAGTAACTATATATACTGTACATGGAGTTTTAGGAATGAATTTGAGCTCTCAAATGTCAGTGGCTAAAATTTGGCACCACCTGCCTCTCGCATTCCCTTCAACAGCATTGTTTTGGTACCCCCAGAACGACCGCACCAGTTGCACCACCCTAAAACTGCCTCTTATGGGAGGCTAGTTTCATGGGGGAACATGGACATTCCGAAATTTTCTTGACTTGATTGTTTTGTGAATGACTCATTCAATGAAATCTAGAGCTTGGCCCCCTTTATTGACTACAGTGGTACCTCAGGTTAAGTACTTAGTTCGTTCCAGAGGTCCGTACTTAATCTGAAACTGTTCTTAACCTGAAGCACCACTTTAGCTAATGGGGCCTCCTGCTGCTGCTGCGCCACCGGGGCACGATTTCTGTTCTCATCCTGAAGCAAAGTTCTTAACCTGAAGTACTATTTCTGGGTTAGCGGAGTCTGTAACCTGAAGCGTATGTAACTTGAAGCGCATGTAACCCGAGGTACCACTGTACTGCGCAAATTAGGCCAGGTCTCTGTTTTAGTTTATTTCCCTTCATAATTTCAAGAGAGTGGTGCTACTACAGCCAGACTCTAACCATTATACACTAAAACAAACAAGGGAGGTTGGCAAATAGGATGGCAGGTTCAGTCAAAATATACTACACAGATCCTGCCACAATGCTTTGGTGTGTGCACTGCAGATATCGCTGACAACTAGTCAGGGCCGCCATAAGCATATCTGGCGCCTTGGTGCAAAGCTCCCTCCAGCGCCCCCCCCCCTGTTTCCCAGAGTTTTTTAGGGAGGACAGGGCTGCCGGTGGGGCTGGAGGAGGCGGGCAGCAGCTGGAAGGCAGCTCCTATGGCGGGGAAGAGGCAGAGGCTGGACGCGGTGCCTCCTGGCTCAGCTGGACGCTTCATGCCATGGTGGCCATGGCAGATGGAGGCTCCAGGTGTGGCACTGCTTCGGCGCGGCGCGGCATGGCGGAGGCGGGTGAGGGTGGCGAACTGATGCCAGGAGGTGCCACGTCCAGCCTCCGCCTCTTCCCTGGTGCCCAGCTCCCCTAGCCTCTATGGGTAACACACCCCTAAAACTAGTTGTACTGCTCCAAGGAAAGATGCCACAATCCCAACCTTAAACCTCCCCCCTCAGCTCCACTGTTTTCTCCCAGTGCTTCTTGAGAAACTTTTAAACACTGATTAAGTCTGAGGTGAAACAAACAACCGTGTCTTTTGATAAAAAAATAAAATAAAAATCCTCAGCTCTTCCCACTTCCCAAAGAAAGAGTTACTGTTCTTAGGAAACAGCATGTTCCAATGCACTTGATAAATTCTCTCCAAGGGCTTGGCAGGCCCTTGTTTCACTTTTTATCGTTCCATGATATGACTAAGATTTCATTTCATTGCCTCCCCTTTCTTCCGCCCTCAGTGGCATCACGTACGGTGGTGAATGCAAACAGCATTGCCTGTGTCAGAAATGCAGTTTATGTTAAAGACAAGTCATTCAAATAAAGTTTATTTTTAAACTACTTCTTTATTTTCAAAGTTAGATTGCTCAATTTTTTAAAAAGGACGTTGGTTCTGCTATGCAGAAGGGTGCTCTCAGATGCATTCGCTTAAACATCCTATCTACTCTCAAATGAACACACTCTGAGAAGTATGAATCGCTCCATCTGGAAGTGATTACATTTCAGAGGATGTGCAGCATTAAGTAATTTAAGCTTAGTGAAGTGCTTTTTTTTTTTGTAAATAGACCCTTCAATTAAAACTATGTTTTAAAAATGTTCTAGTACATCTGTTGAAGACACGAATCAATGTATTCAGTTGATGTATAAAAATGAAAACCAACATAATATGTATTTTAAGCAAACCATGACTTCGTATCAGTCTCAGTAGAAGTACTATGCAGACATGCTGACCTAACCTTTTGCACTCTTCCCAGGTTGTTTTGGAAGCCAGGAGAACATTTATCTACAACATATACATTCATTAGCTTAGATCCTAATTCAGCTTCTACTGGCATGAATGTCTCAGCAGCAGCACCTTTGCAGTTACCTCCTGCAGTACCTCCCCACCCCAAAAAAAGTTATGGGGCCTAGTTGTGATCCAAGCCAACACATGTATGCCGGGAATGGGTCATTGTTCAGTGGTCAAGCACATGCTTTATGCAAATGGTTTGAAGTTGAATTCCAGGCATTCCCAGGTAGGACTAGGAAACACACATGCCTGAAACCCTGAAGATTCGCCGTCCGCCATTATAGACAAGAATGAGCTAGATCAGGGATAGTCAACCTTTTTATACTTACCACCCACTAATGCATCTTTCTTGGTGGTAAAATTTCCTTACCGCCCAGCAGTGCTCAATGGAAGGAGGATTCAGCTTGTGCCATAGAACCCCCTATCCTGATCCATGATTGCAGTCATAGGATTGTTGTCTTTCACAGGACGGTATGTGTTTTGACTCCACAGAGTGGGAAGTGATGAAGACAGGATGTTTGTGTTACTGTGTTCCGTGAAGTGGGACTATTGTTCTTTGTTCTTTTTCTCTTTGCTGTCTGATGCTAGAGAGAGAGGGAGCCATGTTGCAGTGCTCCGTGTGTGTTTATATGTAAATAAAGTAGATTAGCCAAAATGCTGAGTTGCTGAGGTCTGTTACGCAACTGCGCAAACTCTGCAGATCGCTAAGTGGGCCCGTGTCAGTCGGCACTGGTCACTGTGCTGTTCAGGCTGAAGAAAGCTTTTGAAGCTCCCGAACAATTGACCAGGACGGAGAGAACATGCCAGTCGGGCATGTGTCTCTGCCAGGGTCCTACTCGAGTGTAGGCTGAACTCCTGACACTGCCCACCTAGAATCCTGAAACGCCCACTAGTGGGCAGTAAGGACCAGGTTGAGAACCCCTGAGCTAGATCAACCAATTGTAGTTTCATATACTGCTTTATAGATTCATTGCCATGGAGTGAGATGAGAAACACTTCTCAAAAAGCATCTCTTGTCAACATAGTCATATTTCATTCATGATGTCAAACACATTTAAGAAAGAGTGAAAATCGTTACTCATCTTAAAACTCCAATCTGCAAAAATAGGAAAATACTTCCTCCTATGGACAGGGGTGGAAATGAAATGAATGGTACAACAGTGAGAAGATCTAAAGGTGATGTCTTCATAATACACTTCAACCATACTTGCATGAGATGGACCTAATACATTAAGTTCACCAGGCATATACACAGAGAAGGGAAATATAATTCTTACCCTGATTAGTAGGATCTCCCCATTTTCATGCAGCTCCTATATATCTCACATGCAGCAGCAGATTTTGGTTGGTGAGCATAGTGCAATAGATACAAAGTATATGTACAGGAATAGATCAGTCAGGGAAAAGCAAGATACTGCTATTTGTATCTTTAACAGCTACGTTGAAAGGGGAGTTTTAGCAAATGCAGCTTGTAATTTTGAGTGAAAACAGCTGCATCCATACATTTCCTCTTCAACACAACTGCTATAAGAAACAGAAAGCCCCGTCCTCCTGTCGCAGAGCATGCTGGTCAGTAATCACACAGTTCAAGGTTAGAGTTAACTCTTTATTAGCAAAACTACGATCTCCACAGGCTTGGCAGAGTATCAGGCCTAATGAGCTCATTCCTAGTCTTCCTCCATGAAATCAGTTGCTGAGACTGAAGGTCCCCAGCTCCCCACAGTTGTTTATGTCCCCTTCTCTCCAGGGCTTTTCGCAAGCAATTGGAGACTGCGCCTGCATGCGGCCAATCTCTCCTCCGCCATTTTCATGCCTCTGCTGGTTCTGGGAAACGAGGGGTGGGAGACTTGTTGCAGCAGGAGGGGGAGACACCTGTGAGTCTTCACCAGCCTGACTCACCTCTGCCTTTTGACCTCCCTTGTCCCACTCGCCAGCTTCAGCTTCTAATTCTTGACCTCTCTCTGCCACAGACTCTCCCGGCTCACTAAGCCCTGTTACACCTTCAGCTACCGACATCTCTTCCCCCTCATCATTGTCCCACCACTACTCCCCAGGCTCTGAGCCTTCTTGATAACACCAAAGTTGCAGGTTCAATCCCTGTATGGGACAACTGCATATTCCTGCATTGCAGGGGGTCAGTGGTCCTCAGGGTCCCTTCCGCCTCTACTATTCTATGATTCCCTTGGAGGTTCCCCAGTTGGTACCTCCCACCATTCCTCTGCTTTCAACCAGTCCATGACACCTCCTTTGAATGTGACCACTGTAACCGTGAACTTCTTCTCTATTTAATTCTGGAACCCTATCATGCAACAAGCCAATCACTACTTTGATATGATGAAACAAGTACCTTAACTATGATTCCCCATCCCCTCTTTGTAAAATACATATCTTAATGACACTCCATGGCTTTACCTATAACTATTTCCCCCCTTAAGATTTTCAAGAGCAGTTAGCAGCCTGTGGTGAATGCAATGTGCAGGGATTAAGAGTCTCTTCTCTTTTAAGAAAACTAAAGGCATACAGATGTGCAATACCATGGGAGTACCTTAGATATAAGAGGAGGCCTCCTAATGCAGCATATACACTCCACAGCCAAGGGAAATGTTCCAGGGGCTATTGGCTAAAGGCCTTTGAACATACCTCCTTCTTGGGCAGAGTGTATGGTAGGGATGAATATTTCAGATCTTTCAACTGGAACAAAGTACTGTAGTTAAAGCGTGGCACCCCAGATAGTGGACCATGAAGAAAACTCTAGGGCTGCATGAGCAAACTCCGCTCAAGTGATTTTTGTTTAGATGCAACACTGACTTGAGTTAGAATTGCATCTAAGTGAAACTATGTTTACGAAGTTAACTCAACTATTCAACATGACACCACAGAGAATTCTTTGAGATAATTCTCTCAATTTTGAATACACCATTACGTTATTCCATTTTTGTGGTTGTTCTAAAATAGGTATCAGACCATTGGTATTCAGGATGCAATTCAACACATTGCTAAGGGGGGGGGGAGTATGTGTCAGGGGAATGAGATCTCCTTGCACAATGGGACTTCCCCCTAAACCTCTTCTGGGGGTTCCTACTACTCTCTAGAGAAGATTTAGGGTGGCACAGGGGGAAGAGAGGGGGGAAGAAGACCATATTTTGTTAACACAACTTAGTTGCATCCTGCCCTTTGCATCCGAGTATTTTTTGCTGCGTTGGTATCAAATGTTCATGCCAATATATGAATCTTACTCAAACTTCAGGTTTTAAACAGAGCTTATCATAATTGAATACTACACTTTCCTGAAAATTTCGTTAGAATATTTCAGAAAACTTTTTTTAAAAAACAACCTTTCTCTAACTGCATTTGAACATGAATAGAAGCTATTGCCTAATTTTTTTTAAAAAAGCTACACGGATTAGTAAAACTGCTTACTGAAACACAGACATTAAATGCATGCACACATTGAGGTATTAGTGTTATCAGCAGCTATACTTTTTTTTCCCCTCAAAGAAGCAAAACTAGTCAGCCAAATATGGATTAAATAACTTGATTCAAGACACGCTCACTTTTATTCCTCTCTCTTGTTCTCAATTTCATTTTCATTTTCTTCTCCCTTACTCTGACCTGTTGTATACCAGAAGACTGATCGCAGTGCATCTAAACTGCATTATGTGCCTATGTGTGAATCTGGTTTCTGAAATGAAGAAATTAGTTTTATGAAACTAATACAAGGGCAGAACATGTAAAAACAACTACTTTCATTTCCCCCCATTAACAGTCATTCTACATCTTTGTACAGAGGCTGCAGAGTATGCAACTAAATACTCAAGAGGTATCATCAGTTTAATTACATTCTTGACTCAAAAAATCATAAGAAATTGCAGAGGAAAAACTTCACTTGCTTACATTATGGGAACTAATATCACAGTCAATAATCAGCTGACAGAAGTGTTTTTTGGAGGAAAGAAAACTTACTTGAAGGTTCAATATAGTAACTAAATTTAGGGGTATGACCCAGAGTTGTTTTGAAGCCTGGTCACCTATGGCATGTAAGATTAAAGAGCAGGCCTGAACTTTTTTCAGTTCCACTTTTTGTGTCAAAAGGCACACAGAACCAGCTCAAGACATTTTGGAACTGGGCCAAGGAACAAGATTGCACTTTCCCTTCCACGTATAGAAGCTGACTGGATTGCCAGCAGAGTCTTACTTCAACAGTGAAGACAAGATGGCATCTTCCACTGCACCTGAGGGCAAGTTGAAGTGGCGGAAGACAGGTCATGTGGCACACCTAGCTCTCCCTTCCAATAGCTAGAGGTAGATACCAATACCCAGCTATCTGCCATCTCACACGAACTAATAGTAGGGCTGATTTGGAACAGGGACATTCAACAAGGGAGAACGGGTTTGGTTTTTTTTGTCAAACTGCAAAGGAAATTACTCAAAAATCTGAAGCTTTTCTGTGTTTTCAGTGAGACTTGTACCACCTCAGTTATCTTTAAACTGAACTTCAACTGGATAGTCCTTCAAAGAAAGGATTCCTTCAAACCGTTCTGTACTCGGACAGTCCTTCAAAGACAGGTCTGTCTTCTGCAGGGTCCACAAGACCACCCTAGAACCTATATATTTTGTAGACACATCAGGTCTTTCAGACTGTAATCTGAATCAAAACAGGGCCCCAAAGCAGGGACATCAGTTCCAGTTCCACTCCCTGCTCTATGGATGCTCAGAGAATGTTCATGCTGATGCTGACTGTCACATTGGGAGGAGGCTGACCATTGGGAGGAGGCCAAGCCCAGAGCCTGGCTCCATGTTCAACCTCCTCTGCCCCCTCAAGATTGGGAGGGGGGCTCAGCTCCTTCCCAACAAGCATTGGGGTGGCTGAAGGCACCTCAGCCCTATAGAGTTGATGTGTATGTTAGGGGACACCTGCCCTTTTGATCTCTTTCCCATTACATCACACAGAGACACTGTCTCTGGTTCAGCACCTCTTCCAACAAGTTTTTTAAGTGAGTATTTTTACCCCCATTTGTATCTGTAATAAATAATAATAATAATAATAATAATAATAATAATAATAATAATATATTTGTACCCTGCCTATCTGACTGGATTGCCCCAACCACTCTGGGCCGGCTTGGATTTGAAATGTTTGTTATATATGTTTTTACTGCAATTTTTTGGGGAGATGTTTTATGGGAAGTGATTCATAAATGACATAAATTAAACAAATAAATTCATCCTGGATTCTGCAACGTTTGGATTTTGGGAGCAGCACTGAGATTTCCCCCTCTCCCTTCAAAAGCATGCCTTTCATTTTACAACGGCACATTACTGTCAAGCACTCCTCATTGTGAAGGATACCATACCTGAGTTTTTAGTGCTCAAAAATGGCCAACCCTGTAATATCAGGTCAAAGGTGGAGATTCAGAAAGGTTCCATTGTCGCTAAAACAGGCCAATACCTCAGCAGAAACTTCAGCTGAAAATTTAATTGTCAGGTTCCTTTTATCTTTTTGTCAGGCTAGCACACCCTGCATGAGTAGGGCAGAGACAAAAGGCTGGGAAGATGAGCAGGTTTATACAGGTAAGTTTATTACCTCATGGCTTATCAGCAATTAAGTCAGGAAATAACTACACCATGACATAGTGTGGCAGTTGGTATGGAGCTCTGTTCTTGTCTTGGGAAACTTTCAAGTTTCATTTACTACCTGTTGAAGAATTTGAGTGTAGCCAATGGCAACAACTGAGAAAGCACTGACTAACAAAACTTCAGTCAACCAATCAAAGCAGGCCTAGATAAGAGGAGTCATTTATTAACAAGAAATCTCAGCAAACCTCAGATAATGTCAGTTAGAAAGATAATACTATCATCCAGTTCAGAATTAAAGGGACAGCCTACATTAGCTATATGCTTTCCTTGAAGCAAAGCACACAATTTCAGCATGCAGGAATTTTCTTTAATCTATAACAACACTGCAGAAAAATCAATAGACTGGGCAACATTAAGCATACAGATACTAAATGTCTGTAGTCTCAAGTGACGGAGAAAAAAACATTCAATATGGAACTAAGAACACTTTCAAACTTTCCCCAAATGTCTTGTTTAATCCCATTAGAATGGATCCAAAGTGTGTGCTGCAGGAATGGAGCTTACCCTCAGTTCAAAGACTAAAAAAATAGGAATCAAGCCATTGATTTTAATTTAAGAATATCTGCTGTACAGATGTGTCCCCAACAAGAAACACGTTTCCAGCGATTTGTTTTTGTGTATCTTCAACAACACATTGGATTGAGTTTATACTGTGCAATGCGGCCCAGAATTATCATGCAGCATCTGTTGGCAGTCAGTGTTGCACTGATGCCTGTCCAGGGATGTTCTGCATGCGGCTGTGTCTAAGAGCCACCAGCTATCTACACTTCCCACAGTGTTCCTAATATACCAGACAGGTAACTCTCCCAGGGTCCACCAAAGGACACTTCACTGAAGGCCACCTCTAAACAGTGACCCAGATGAACATCAGGTCTGTCTGCTGTGAAATGGTTTCCCATGCACATAAATGCAGAACTGTGCTTCTAAATAAGGATTCGTGCCCAACAAAGCCATGCCCCTGATGTTCCAATGTTTTGGAATGTTGTTTTAATGTAAAGACTGAACACATATGTACATAGATGTCACCTTTTAAAAAAAAAAAAAAGGAAAAAGTGTTTAAACAAAAAACAAACCCACAACCCAGAAAGTCACTTTTGAGACTGTGGGAGAGCTATCTGCGCTGAGGTTAGGCTCTGAAATGTGGAGCAATATGGAATTTCCAGGGTTTGTGCTTTTAACCATTAACTCAAATGTAAATCCAGTTTCTAATCACTGTGCAAAGAATGCTGATGGATGAAATGTGCATATTCACTTTCAATGGGAAATGTGCTGAACTTTCAATGGGAGTGTTAAGAAAGGTGGAAATGTATGTGTAACCCAACTGAAAGCTTTGGCACATCTCTGTATTTGTGCCTTGCCCTTTGCATTGATGAAAATAGTTTAAGAACAGCATCAGACTTAAAGAACTAAAACACATTTAACATCAAATGGTATACATTTTAGTCAACTCTCATGTCCAGCAGAAATTCGTCGTCCCCCCCCCCCCAGTACATACCTTACTGAAAATGTCATTGCACACCAAGGCCAAGTGTAAACCTATGCCTGGGAGATGCTGGTGGGGAATGTAGCTGCAAGTAGAATGTTAAATGAATACTGAATTCCTTACAATTTTGTCAGGTAAACTGATCAGTGTGCAAACTCATTGACAAAAGGCCAGGCCAAACCTATTATGAAAGCTCCAAATGAGTACGTATCTCAATATCAGGTATAAGTGAGATTTAGCAGGAAAATGGGCTTTGGATAACATTCTGAGTGGGAATTTAAGGAATTATGATTACAGTGGTACCTCTGGTTATGAACTTAATTCGTTCCGGAGGTCCGTTCTTAACCTGAAACCATTCTTAACCTGAGGTACCACTTTAGCTAACAGGGGTCTCCTTCTGCCGCCGCGCCACTGCCGCCTGATTTCTGTTCTCATCCTGAGGTAAAGTTCTCAACCCGAGGTACTACTTCCAGGTTAGTGGAGTCTGTAACCCGAAGTGTTTATAACCCGAGGTACCACTTTATAGACTATTAGTGTAGGTCCCAGAAGGTATGGCGTATCCAATGAAATATTATTGTCCAGTTTGATAAATATTTATTTACTTCATTTATGAATGGCTTCCCAAAAACATCCAAAAGGAATCTAACGATATGCAAACTATTCTAACAACCTGAAAAAAGTATAGCCATTTAAATTGATATTTCTGGTTGCATTCTGATGCCATTATCTTCACACAAAGGAAGCCACTTACAAAGGAGCAACAGTGATCAACACAACACTAGTTCAGATCCTCCTGCCGGCCAGCTACTAATCATGTGTGGTGCAGCACTAGTACCCTACAGCAGCAACACTCTCACCCCACAGAACTGATGTCTCTGCTCAACGATTGTTCAACAAATGTTGAGCAGAGACATTGATCCTGTGGGACACCAGGAAGGAAGGAGAGCCTAATAATAATAATAATAATAATAATAATAATAATAATAATAATAATTTATTATTTATACCCTGCTCATCTGGCTGGGTTTCCCCAGCCACTCTGGGCGGCTTCCAACAAAACATTAAAATACACTAATTCATGAAATATTAAAAGCTTCCCTAAACAGGGCTGCCTTCAGGTGACCTCTAAAAGTCTGGCAGTTGTTCTCTTTGACATCTGCTGGGAGTGCGTTCCACAGGGCGGGTGCCACTACTGAGAAGGCCCTCTGCCTGGTTCCCTGTAACTTGGCTTCTCACAGTGAGGGAACTGCCAGAAGGCCCTTGGCGCTGGACCTCAGTGTCCGGGTAGAACGGTGGAGTTGGAGATGCTCCTTTAGGTATACTGGAACGAGGCTGTTTAGGGCTTTAAAGGTCAGCACTAACACTTTGAATTGTGCTCGGAAACTTACTGGGAGCCAGTGTAGGTCTTCCAAGACCGGTGTTATATGGTCTTGGCGGCCACTCCCAATCACCAGTCTAACTGCTGCATTCTGGATTAGTTGTAGTTTCAGGGTCACCTTCAAAGGTAGCCCACATAGAGCGCATTGCAGTAGTCCAAGCGAGAGATAACCAGAGCATGCACCACTCTGGCAAGACAGTCAGCGGGCAGATAGGGTCTCAGCCTATCTTTTCCCAGAAAGACCCAGCCACCAGTCAAGTAGGTATCGGCTCTATCCCCACTGTTTTCCCATCCTGTTTGCCTTTCCTTCCTGCTTGACGCCCTGGTTCTGGGCTCAGGCCTCAGATGAATCCGGTACACAGCCCTGGTGATCATGGCAGCTTCCCAAAGCACTGCTGCAGTCCTGTATAGCTCCACTAGCACACACTTTTGATTCACATATTCCTAATTTCATGTGATTGTGGGCATAAGCAAGTCTCAGGAGGATCTCCTGGATGGAATAAAGAGATGGCTGGAATTAAGAGAAGCTGCCATGTGTATAAAGCAGCCTTTAGGGCAGGAGCATTAAAGGTAGATTCTCGTGGATCTAAAAATGAACACACAAATTTAGGTTCACATTTTCCAATGTGCTTAGCAAATAGCAGCAGACCTTTAAGGTTAGATATGAATGGATGATTCAAGCGCTCAGCATTTTGGAGGAGCATGCATTGTTCTGCAGAGCAGATGTACCACATTTCAGTTATAAGCCATTAATTCCTGCATTGTTTTCTCCTCACACCACACATAGCTAAAGTAAGCCCAGAGATAATAGGAAGCACTTAGAGATTAGTGAATCCCAGTAGTAAAACTAACAGAACATTCTTTGAATTGCAATCTTCCTTAGTATGCCCTCTGAGAATATGTAGTCAGTTTCTTGTTCCTGGACATCCTTCCCTCCATAACTTTTTGCAAGGAAAAACAGAATGCCGGATAGCATTTGATTAAAGTAAATTTTAACACAGCCTGAAACTGCCCAAAACAAAACCTGTCAAGTCAGCATATTGAACAGACTTCAGAACCAGTCTCAATAATATACACACATGCGTGCACAAGACACAGGTTAGAGGAAACGAGAGCTAGCCTCTTGCATCAATTAATCTCAAGAGCCAAAACACTTGAAGTCTAGACAGCCACTTTACAATGCCATGTGAAAACCTGTAAACAGCTCCAAACACAGAGTTGAGCCCCACTTTTGTATCAGCTTTCCGATAGCTTCTGGTAGAATGATGTTTCCGAATGAATGCAAAGTGAAGTTTCCTGGTCTTGTGTGTCTTGAACAATCAGCACAAAGCCTCTCAAATATCCTTCATTATGTGGTGCAGGACAAAGCTTTTTGTTAAAAATACTACTCTTGCCAAGGGAGCTCTCCTGTCCTAATGTTCTAAGGAATTGCTTCATAATCCTAAAATTATGGGACTATTAAAGGAAAGCTTTAAATAAACTGACATGCACTTTAAAAATAATTGCCACATAATTTGAATTGTCCTGCTTCAATAAGCCTTGTTGCCCACCCACCCCCAATTTAATCAGCCTTCTGACATGTAAAGGTCAGAATATTCCACATGTTTTGATCAGTTTGGACGTACACACGGCATTAATACAAACCTAACACAGTAGTCAGTTTTAAACATGTCCCCAGTTGTCTGAACTGACAAAATTATATGACAAAATGCTTTCCAGGTAAAAACAAAATGTAAATACCTTACAAAAAGTGCACATGGATTTTCCAAGCAATAGTTCAAAAGTGAGGAGAAAACCAAAGCACAATAACTTTTTTGGTAAAACACAGAAATGAAAAGCAAAAGCCAGCAGTGTTATTTTTCTTAAAGCAGAAGGAAAAGTGAAAGGTGAGGCACTGATAGATAAAATCCCATCTTACAACACTGGTTTTGCTAGTTGATGCAAAGTCAGTAAAAGAAAAAGGAACAGAAATAAATACATAAATAAAGAGATTAATGTTTTATTCTAGTAAATTGGTTTACCGTGGAAAACAGATTCACTCTAAAAATATCAAAGCACTCTAAGAGAAAATCTTTGAGAACCTTACTTTTTCACATAATTTGTTTTCTGAATAATCATCAGTATTTTATTCTAAAACTTGTGATTTTTTTCAGCTAGGACTTTTCCTTCAGCACTGCATACAAACTGTAGTGAAATTCTGTTTCTTTGCCTACTCAGCCTATTAAAAAATAAATAAATCTGATTTTATTTATATACAGATAATTGTTTTAAATTGATTCTGAGCTATAGGGAGAGGGGACGTTCTGTTGTGCAAACAGAAGTCATTGTGCGAACAAAACAATTTCATTGGATACAACCCTCTTTGATTATGTGGTTTATGCATTCTAATAAATAGCTTAAGACAGCTTATCAAAGCTTTATGACTGTATATTTCATGATATTTACTATTATGGTTATTTTATGGTGTAAGTTTGCTCTTAAAGGCAGCCTTTAAGTCTTCTAAATGAATACAAATAAAACATACATAAAAGTTTTGCTATTCAATTGTTACTCCATAATGCTGCTTAAGTGTATCCCCACCATGTGGAAATCCCACTCTGTCTAATCACTTCCTCAATAATTTTTTTCCCTTTAGATATTATTATTTATTAAATTTCTATGTGACCCTTCATCCAAAGATCACATGGTGGTTTACAATATAACAACACAAAAATACATACCATAATAGCAAACAAAAACAATCCCCCCACCAGTGTATTTTTCCCTACAGGTACTCAAGGGTAGGGACGCGGGTGGCACTGTGGGTTAAACCACACAGCCTAGGGCTTGCTGATCAGAAGGTCGGCAGTTCGAATCCCCACGACGGGGTGAGCTCCCGTTGCTCGGTCCCTGCTCCTGCCAACCTAGCAGTTCGAAAGCACATCAAAGTGCAAGTAGATAAATAGGTACCACTCCGGCGGGAAGGTAAACGGTGTTTCCGTGTGCTGCTCTGGTTTGCCAGAAGCGGCTTAGTCATGCTGGCCACATGACCCAGAAGCTGTACACTGGTTCCCTTGGCCAATAAAGCGAGATGAACCATATTTTTCTAGAAGAAAAACATCCGTTAAAAGTGTGGAACTTTTAACTAGTACTCAACTTCATGGTAAGTAATGGCACCTTTTTTTCTAGAAGAAAAACACTGCCCCCCCCCCCATTTAAAAGGCCATAGATTGTTTAATTAGCCAAAGGCCTGGGAGAAGTGGAATAATTTATCCGGCTTAAAAGCTAGAATGATATTGCCACACAAGGTCTTTAAAATTAGTAAACAGCATTCCTTGCAAGGACCTATACTGGGTCAACAATTTTACTCACTTAAAGGTAAAGGTAAAGGTACCCCTGCCCTTACGGGCCAGTCTTGACAGACTCTAGGGTTGTGCGCCCATCTCACTTAAGAGGCCGGGGGCCAGCGCTGTCCGGAGACACTTCCGGGTCACGTGGCCAGCGTGACATCGCTGCTCTGGCGAGCCAGAGCCGCACACGGAAACACTGTTTACCTTCCCGCTAGTAAGCGGTCCCTATTTATCTACTTGCACCCCGGGGTGCTTTCGAACTGCTAGGTTGGCAGGTGCTGGGACCGAACAACGGGAGCGCACCCCGCTGCGGGGATTCGAACCACCGACCTTTCGATCCGCAAGCCCTAGGCGCTGAGGCTTTTACCCACAGCGCCACCCACGTCCCTACTCACTTATTGGTTTACGAATGTATGAATATGCTAAGAATATATAACTTCCTCAGTCAAATAAAAGATAACATGCATGATGTACTAGAAGATGAACAAATAACATTATGCATTCATCACTTCCCGCAAAAAATAATTTAGACTGATTCCAAGAGGAATGTCAATTCAAATTCTGTCTTAGCTGAAAAGTACATTGTGGCCTATGCTAAATAAAATTCAAGATGACATAATAATTTTCTTCCAAGAAGAGTGAGCTACTGTCCCATTTTGTAAAGCCACTTACATTTTGATATTTGCAACATAATGGCCTTCTTGAGTATACTATAACAAAAGTTAAAGAAATGGCCAAGTTCAAGAACAAAATTGCTCATCCAGTAAAGATGATTCTTCCATATACTAGGATGCAAAATACCTGCTTTCTTTGTCAATGCCTCATTATGAAATTTCTTTTACAAACTACAATCCTGATCAACTTGGTTGAACATTCTGACTATTAAAGTAAAAATGTTTCAAGCTGGTGATACAGGAACAAAAATGGATGACTGCATCCTATTTCTCTTCACAGTAACCCATCCATTAAATAACACGAATATACAATTTTCACAATCTCACAATCCTCAGAAGCCTGAAACCACAAATTAAATGTATGTGGCTGGTTTTACTCCAAGGAAGCTGCAGGCAAAATCCACACTGAGTTCCATTGGTTAAGAATTATGGTACTAGTTCTCCCGGAAAGTTTCAGATCCCTATCCATTTTAGCACATGTTGCTGCACATGTGTAATTAATGTCTTGACAACACACTGACTCAAGGAATTTATCTTAACATTTATAAAACCTTTTGCAAGCTGATAAGAGCAGAATATACAATGCCCCAAAATGTAAATTGAGAAAGGCAGTTAGTGGGATGGGTAGGTCAATAAGGTTTGGTGCAGCAGTGTCAAAGTATGGCACAAATATAGACATCAGTGACACTCAACGTCTGCATGAAAATATTGCAAGAGTGCACTTATCTGACATGAGGTATGGGGAAACCAGACAGAGGGCCTTCTCAGATATAGTCCCACTTTTATAAAACACTCTCCTCTTTAAGATGGCTGCTTGGCAGTACCATTACTATTTTTTTTGTACTGGGTGAAGGCATTTTATTTCCTTGGCTTAGATACATAGTGCTATTTAACATGTGCAGACCACTGAAATGTATCCAGCCTTGTGCAAGTTGGTTTCTGCTCAAGCAATAAGTCTTTCCCTTCATCTCTCAAACCTCACATTCAGGGGTTGAAAGTAGCCAGAGAGGACAGGGAAGTTTTGTTTCACATGGGGAAGACTGTTGCGTAAACAGAACAGCAGCACTGAATGCAACATATTTTACCTTGGTTTTTGTGTTTTATATTATTTTTGCAAACTGCCCTGGAAGGACTGCTGAAGGGCAGTATATAATTGGCTTTAAAAATGAATGAAATCAACACACACACACACACACACACACACACACACACGAGAGAGAGAGGGTATATGAGGCTTGTTCGTGTTCAGTTTAGTATTACAGTCAGTGGACTAAAATTCTTGTAACAGTGAAAAAATGAAAGCTTTCAAGAATGAATTTACTATTATTATTATTATTATTATTATTATTATTATTATTATTACTACTACTACTACTACTACTACTACTACTACTACTACTACTATCATATGCTGCCCATCTGACTGGGTTGCCCCACCCACTCTACTACTACTACTACTACTACTACTATCATATGCTGCCCATCTGACTGGGTTGCCCCAGCCACTCTGGGCAGCTTCCAGAACTATATAAAAACACAATAAAACATCAAGCATTAAAAAGTTCACTATAGAGGGCTGCTTCAGATGTCTTCTAAAGATAATATAGTGGTTTATCTATTTAACATCTGATGGGAGGGCATTCTGTAATAATAATAATAATAAGAAGAAGAAGAAGAAGAAGAAGAAGAAGAAGAAGAAGAAGAAGAAGAAGAAGAAGAAGAAGAAAGTGCAGTTGAACTAATATGGTGCATTCCAGGATGGCCAACAAGGTTTTTAGAACTATGGGAAAAGCAGTGTGCATTTTGATACAGACCACATTTCAATAAAAAAAAATCCCTAAAAGGACACAATATCAGTCTGTCATTTTCTGACAGCATGTGAAATTCACACAAATTGATTTTTCAAAACTAAGATTTTTCACACCCAAACTATCACACGTGCACCTCTTCCTGTTGATTGCACCATTTATTTTTATCAAGTATTTACAAGTTAAAGCCTGGTAGGTTTAATCATGCCGTATGCTCTGCTATGAAAGCGAACATCTTATATCTTTATGTCATCAGAAGGCAAGCTAAGACTGGTTTTTGAAACTAAGAAATCACAATCAAATATTTTTCAACACCTGAAAGAGCAAGAATGTGCAGAAAACTTTTTTTATATTATGTGTGGCTTAATATTTATGGAGAATACTTTGCCTTCTCTAGACTTCCATGACGTTTAAAAAGTAAGTGCTAATAACTCGCTTTCCATGCACACAACACAATGCAGCACAGTTCACTCGAGAGACTGAGGATTACCAATTATCCTTTCTATGCATGGGTATAGAGATACAGAATTTTCAACCAAAAAAATGAAAAAGAAAAGCCAAAAAAAACATTATACTAATTCTCAATCAGCAGCTGTCAGAAGAAAGACGACTTGAAGTTGGTTGGGTTTCTTTTAAAAGAGAAGGCTAAAACTACCAACAAATCGCACACATAAACACACTAATTAAAGAGAGTGGAAGGCTGATTTTTCTTGATATTTGGGGACTTCCTTGATGAAATATGAATTCTTACTGCAAATACACTGCTTCTCATTCGTCTTGATTGGCACAGCCCTATAGGGCAGACCCCCAAATTTGTGGACCACCACTACTAAATGTACACCTTCTCTAGCAGTGTTTCTCAACTGGTGGAATACTCCACCGTGTCTTTTAAAAAATATGTGTGCATGTGCGTGTAGATATATATATATATATATATATGCAGGTTTTGGTGTCCTCGGGTGTCTTCCCGTGTAAAAGTTGGGGTGTCTAGGCGACGTTTCGACGAGGTCTCACTCGTCATCTTCAGGCTGGTGCTTTCGGCTTCTTGTTACTGGAACAGAGCAGGATCTCAGTGTTTGAGTTCCTATAAATACTGTTGAGGAGGTGTGGCCTCTAATGTTCTTGGGCAGAGAGGAAGTTCCCAGGCTAGTGTGCCTTTTCTTCTTTTGTTTCTTAATTACTTGAGGGATATCTTGAGTGATTTCTTGAGTTGTATCCTGAGTACCACTTAGGTGGGTCATTAGGTGTGGATTAGTTGCTAAAGCCTTTGTGTCTTGACCTCTTGAACTTTGTGAAGAGTTTTTCTGGGAAGATGGTTGTACTGCATTTTGTTGTGCTCTGGCTTGGCTTCGTGTATAGGGGCGAGCTGTGGTTTTGTGGTCTGTGCCAGCCAGATCTGTGTAGGGATTGCAGGGGGGTGCAGCATCCGGAGGTGCCACCATGGTTTGGCTACTGGATGGTATCTGTAATTCATCTGTGGAGAGGGTCTGGGTTTGGGTCTGGTGTGGTTGATTGGTGATGGCGTTCTGTGTGCCTCTGGCTCTGGTGTCAGTTTTTGTGGGGAGGGCTAATTTCCAGATGTCTGGCAAGCGGGATGTGTCGTCACGCTTGTTCATGTTGTGAGGGTGTTTCTCTATCTCGATGGCTTCCATGATTATTCTCTTGTGGTGATGTTCCATGTTAAAGAGCAATTTGGAATCTGCAAAATTAATTTCGTGTCCTGTTTCTTTCATGTGTTGGAAAAGAGAGGAAGTTTTTTCTTCTTTTTTGACGGCATTCTTGTGTTCTGCGATACGTGCATTTATTCGTCTGTTAGTTTGTCCAATGTACGTGGCTGGGCAGACTTTGCAGGGTATTTCATAGACCCCTTGGTTTTCCAACTGGATTTTATCCTTGGGGTTTCTGAGGATATTGGCTATTTTTTGGTTGGTGCAAAAGGCTGTTTTGATATTGTGTTTATGGAGGATTTTGCTAATTTTATCTGTAGTGCCCTTGATATGTTCTTTAACATGGAACATCACCACAAGAGAATAATCATGGAAGCCATCGAGATAGAGAAACACCCTCACAACATGAACAAGCGTGACGACACATCCCGCTTGCCAGACATCTGGAAATTAGCCCTCCCCACAAAAACTGACACCAGAGCCAGAGGCACACAGAACGCCATCACCAATCAACCACACCAGACCCAAACCCAGACCCTCTCCACAGATGAATTACAGATACCATCCAGTAGCCAAACCATGGTGGCACCTCCGGATGCTGCACCCCCCTGCAATCCCTACACAGATCTGGCTGGCACAGACCACAAAACCACAGCTCGCCCCTATACACGAAGCCAAGCCAGAGCACAACAAAATGCAGTACAACCATCTTCCCAGAAAAACTCTTCACAAAGTTCAAGAGGTCAAGACACAAAGGCTTTAGCAACTAATCCACACCTAATGACCCACCTAAGTGGTACTCAGGATACAACTCAAGAAATCACTCAAGATATCCCTCAAGTAATTAAGAAACAAAAGAAGAAAAGGCACACTAGCCTGGGAACTTCCTCTCTGCCCAAGAACATTAGAGGCCACACCTCCTCAACAGTATTTATAGGAACTCAAACACTGAGATCCTGCTCTGTTCCAGTAACAAGAAGCCGAAAGCACCAGCCTGAAGATGACGAGTGAGACCTCGTCGAAACGTCGCCTAGACACCCCAACTTTTACACGGGAAGACACCCGAGGACACCAAAACCTGCATTCCTGTACCCGTGAAAATCTACGAAAGCATATATATATATATATATATATATATATATATATATATCTCATTACAATCTTTCAGTCCTTTTGAAAATTCAAATAAAATAATTCGAAGAAGGGAAATTGACGTGTATTTTGTTTTTTATGTTAGCTAAAAGAGGGCATGGCTTTAAAAGATTGAGAAGCACTGTTCCATACACTAGTTTAGCAGACCTCCTCTTGCATCAAGGAATCATGGGAACTGTAGTTTAGAGAGGGAGGGATTCCTAACAGAACTCTCAACACCTCATTAACTACAATTCTACACTCTTTAACCATTTTCAGGTAGTCCATACAGCCAAGGGGTGTGTGACTGATCAGAACAGGAAATGAGGCCCCATTCTTAACCTTCATACATTTATCCGAAGGTTCACAATGCCTCCCCCAAACAGGCAGGGGCAGGGGCAACCGTGACAAAATGGAGAAAGGAAAGAGGCTTGATCCTTCTTTCCCTCACTCGTCAGCTCCCCCATGCACTGATAAGCAGGGTACTGATCAGAAAAACAAAGCCCAGAGTCCGACTAGAGATGTAGGTCCTCTGCAATTCTCTCAGCTTTCATGCCAGGAGACTTGGCGGGGGGGCTGTCAAGGATGGAATGATGGGGGTTTTTTGCCCAAGCCTGTGAGGGGCGGGGGCATGGTTCTAGCATTTTTATTTTTCTCCAGAAGACCTCAGATAATTAATGTGTTAAAAGGGTAAAGGGACCCCTGACCATTAGGTCCAGTCGTGACCGACTCAGGGGTTGCGGCGCTCATCTCGCTTTATTGGCCGAGGGAGCCGGCGTACAGCTTCCGGGTCATGTGGCCAGCATGACTAAGCCGCTTCTGGTGAACCAGAGCAGCGCACGGAAACACCGTTTACCTTCCCGCCGGAGCGGTCCCTATTTATCTACTTGCACTTTGACGTGCTTTCAAACTGCTAGGTTGGCAGGAGCTTGGACCGAGCAACGGGAGCTCACCCCATCGCGGGGATTCAAATCGCCAACCTTCTGATCGGCAAGTCCTAGGCTCTGTGGTTTAACCCACAGTGCCAACCGCGTCCCTCAATTAATGTGTTAATCTTTACTTAAAAGACTTATTGTGAGGAAGCCCTGACAGTTAAAGTGGTCCGAAGCTGATGGCATCTACAGAGCACATATTGCCTCAGTGTTTCCATCTTGTGATAACTGATGGAACAGACAAACGTAGCAATTGGTTTGCTTGGTTACTGCGAAGGTCCAACGGAATCCCAGAAGCTTTTGAAAGTTGCCTGCCCAGTGCTCAAGGCATGACAGTGATATCTATATTTTCCCCAGCATAGGCTAATCAGGCATATATTGCCTCTGGGCAGAAAAGTTTAATTCTCAACCATTACAGCTAATAGCTACTGACAGCCTCTATCCTCCATCGAGATCCCTAGTCCTTTCAGAATCTATGTGTGCGCCACAACAACACCCTCCAATTAATCTAATATTTACAATTATTGTACCAACATGGAGGTCACACTGCACCAAGATGAGAAAACACAGGTCTTTATTGTAATTTTTATATTGCTTAATGAAGTACTTCCTTTTGCTTACCCTTCAGGGTGATCTACAGTTTCAGTGCTTGCAGAGACTCAGAGAGAAAATAACTTACTTTTGTCTGCTAAAATTCTGAAAACAGATATTTCTATATCTTTCCATAAACGGGAACGTGGCGTCCCTCAAAATATACTACAATATGGTAAAGATAATTTCTACACTAGCTGGAAAGTTGAACTTCAGTTTGTATGTAGTTTAAGATGTTCTACTACAAATTCTCAAAACATTAATAATAATGAATTAGTAGTTCACAAAACATTAATAATAATGAATTAGTAAAAATCATCAAGCCAGTCTACATGTACTGCAGCTGTTAATTTGGAGTATAAAATTACTATAAAGAAATGGAGCTTGTTTTATTTTTAACACATCCATATATATTCCTTCTTTCTCAAAATGCCTTATTGTTTTACATACATAGATCTATAGGTCCTTATTGAACAATTCCATTACATAAAGTTCATGTTAGAAAGAAAATTGTCCCTTGTAAAAAGCTGGATACACAGTAGCCACTTATATGAGCCTCATTTTCAAATACCAATCTTAAGGGTGGAATCCATCATAATGCTAATGTGCAATTTCTCCCTGGCAAACATAACGTTCTCTCCTTCTCTTCCCCCCGTGCTCTACCTAAATCTGTTCTAGGAGTTTCCCCATCCCAATGAGGCATGGGGAGGAAAAGGTAGGAATTTCCATTGTGCAAGAAGAAATCCTTGATGGAACTTGTTAGTAGAGTACAGGCCATAGTTACATACATACTCAATTTCCTCATACTGCTTGATTTCCAGACATTGGATCATCTTGGCTGCCTTCCTCTGTACACATTCCAGCTTGTCAATATCCTTCTTAAACTGTGGTTTCCAGAACAGGACACAGTACTCCAGATGTGGTCCAACCAAGGTGTTAGGATAGAATTGCGTTAAGATTTTTTGTTAACTCATGTTAAGCCTGTTATCTACCAAGGGCCCTACAACTTTTTCAAATGTACGGGTGTCCCCCATCTTATATTTGTGCAGCTGATTCTTCTTGCCTAAATGTAGAACCTTCTCTTTGTCCTTAATGAAATTCATTTTGTTAGCTTTCGCCCAGTTCTCATTCCTTTCAGTAGGAATGTCTGTCAAAAGGGATGTGTGTGTGGTGTCTCTGTCTGTCCAATATGTGCAGTCAGCAGTAATATACAAACTCAATGGAAAATGAGCAACTGTATAGTAGAACTTCACCTATAAGCTATGTGTTACATGGACTTCAGCTGTTAGATCTGTAGTTTCTGTAGTTTCTCCATAGCAAACCAGGAGACATTAACATTAAGAGGTTTGTTTTGTTTTAGTCTGCTAATTTACATTCTGGGGAGAAAAGGAAATCAACTTTCACATTGAATGGAGTTTTACAAACCCAGACTACTGTGCTCCTTGAAGACACTAAATCTGGCATGGCACACCTGTGTCTAATGTGATTTTCTGCGTACTTGAAGTAATAAAGACCCACAGGTGGGACTGGATTAGTAATGGGTCAGCTATAGAAGTTTTCAATTACAGGTTTCTGGTTCAACTCCAGTTCAGGTCAGTACTAACAAAGTCCTTACCATTTGGCAGCCACTCATTGGCCTATGTAAAATTAATTGATGGGTTCAATCCAGATCTCAGTGGTAATTGCCTATTACACAAAAGCCAGCAGCATGGTTAGGATTAATTGAAAGCCATTTGCTGTGGGTTTTAGAAACCAGTTCAAGAACCAAAAAAAAATTATAAGATTTAAAAAATTGGCAGAAAATTAGGCTTTACAGAAGTATAATTTTGATTTTCCTTCTACAAACTGAAGACCTAAATTAAATCGTGTCTTCCCCAAAGGGGTAACTATAGTAGGGGATTTAATTCTAAAATATAGCAATCAATCAAGAGGGCTCCAGCACTGTACTAACTCATCATATAGATGTGATACAATTACTACACTAGACACTAAAAGTCAAATTTATTATCTTCTCCCATATTGCACTAAATAGCTATGTGACCCTATCAGTTAAACTCCCTTTCAAAACAGAGATTGAATGCAGAATACTATAACCTGAAGAGAGAGAAAAACAAACCCATTACCAAGAGGATGTAAATTACAATTGCTAATATAACTAAGAAGGGCAACAGCTAAGAAAAGGAAGCATGATTTTCTTTTCATATTATGGGTGACAGACTCCAAGTACCCATAAAATTGTACTACTTCTAAATATTAGCAATATTTTCACATTACTAAACCACAAGTCACTCAGTTATAGCATTTTTGAAGTCAGAAAAAACAAAAGAGGGGGGATAAATCTGCAACAATTAACAATGGTAAAGCTGTTTTCTAGCGACTCAAAACGAGGGCTAGCACTTAGCATGCATTGTTACGTCTCAGCGGCATAGCGTGGGTTGTCAGCACCCGGGGCAAGGCAAGTAATTTGCGCCCCCTAACCCGTGGATTTGCGCCCCCTAACCTGTGGATCTGCGCCCCCTAACCCGTGGATTTGCCCTAACCCCAGATGTTGCGCCCGGTGCGGCCGGCCCCCCCTGCACCCCCCACGCTACGCCACTGTTACGTCTTATTCACTGGAAAATATTCATAACCTTATTTACCAATTAAATGATGAGCAGCTTTTTTACTATAGCAACATGTAGGTAATTTTGTTTGCCTTTGCAAACTATATATTTTTGCCTCCCTATTGAGTTCAAGTTGAATAATTTTGTTATCTAGTCATGGTCTGGTAGATTAGGTTCTTGAGGCTTTTGCTGGGTAATCAGAAGATGCCATTAGCAGAAGATAGTTATCACAGTCATAACTTATGATTCTGAAGGCTAATTCACAAGGACTTCTAAGGAGTAGTAGCCACAGTTGTGCTTTTTTTTTTTTTTTTTTTTTTGTCATCAATCCAGACTGAAGAAGAGTTTGGATTTGATATTCCGCTTTATCACTACCCGAAGGAGTCCCAAAGTGGCTAACATTCTCCTTTCCTTTCCTCCCCCACAACAAACACTCTGTGAGGCGAATAGGGCTGAAAGACTTCAAAGAAATGTAACTAGCCCAAGGTAGGAATTGTGATGTGATTTCTCTACTGCAATCTAGATTTTGAAGAAATGCAAATACATACAATTTGTTTTATCTTCCTTGCATAATATAGAATCAGCCCATAGAGGTCAGGCTTCAATGGGAAATTTACAACCTTCGCAATCACAAATTCACTGAGCCAACTGGCAGTAGTATTCACAATACCACACGACACACACATACATACACATTTTATTTTGGTCTGACTCAGAATGGAGAAAATCTTGCAGTATTGCCCCCTGGCTTTGACTAAGATGCTAAAATAGGACACTGACAGATTAAGTCCTGGTTCTGCAGAGTTTAAATGTGAAACCTTTTCTCCTGCTTTCAAGCACCCTTTTTTGTACTGTCTTTCTGCTGAAATGGCACTTTTCATAAAGCATCTGCGTGTACTTTGAATATTCTAGTGTCAGGAAGTCGGCCCTTCTCATTACACTGTGGGAATTTAAATGTGGCCTCGCAATCACACCTCAGCATTTGTTGCTGGTCATTAACAGGAATACAGTAAGGTCTAGTATCAGTTTCTTGTTACAATGTTAATGTCAGGGTTTCTTTCCCACTTCTGGTACACGTTCGACAAGACAATCAGTGAATGTGATATTGCATTATTTTTCTCCACTTCAAACAGTAATAGCTATCTAAAGTGACAGCTATTTTAAGTCTATAAGAAGGCAAGCAAGTTATTTATATCTGATGTTCCTCCCATTTTCCTCTTAAGACTACTTCAGAAACCAAAGTAGTATTTTTTTATACTTATCTCTGAATTCTCCTGCATAAATACTCTGTAATGCCTCATTTCCTCTTATTACATGCTAAAACTTACTTGGAACATCATAATTAATCACTTCTAATCATTAACAGTGTCCCAGGTATTTCAAAACTCTTGGCTCTCTGAAGTATTCCCCCTTAGGACCTGAATATTATGAGCCTTGCAGGTAGATTATGGATACAGTAGTTCTGCAGGTTTATGGTATCAGAGTCAAACAAAGGAGTGAAATTGAGAGCAAGTCCACAAAGGTCCAATCCTAAATCACAGACCAAATCCTGTTGGACTCAATCCAATTACAAGTAGTTTTCTTTCTTCTGGTGGCAAGATATCTTTGCTATATACAGAAAACACACTCTTCCTCTTGGATACAGGGGTAGCAAACCTCCTGTGGATACTATTACACTAATAAGGAAGCAACAGACCCTAAACTTGGGAGCACGCAGCTCATTAAATTAAGTTTAGCACAATTTCCCCATTAAATATTTACAAATGTTACCCAATGAAAAAGACACATAAAGGAGAAGTAAGATAACTCCATGGCATGAATACATGTGCAACACTAGCAACGTTATTACAAGTTAAGCACTGTAGAAAGATGAGGCTCAGAAACATTGGCTTGTCTAACTCGGCCTACAGAGAGAATTTGAAATGGGAGATTAAACAGTTGGTTTCTTCATGCAAAAGACACTGCATGTGATACCATTTGGGCACTGTTTTTGTCCAATGCTGACATGGATATGCATTCTTTGGGGGGGGACAGCTAGTGAGGAATAGAGAGAGGCAGATTTATTTGTTTTAAGGGGAACCTTGCACAAGAGGAAAGGATAAAGGGTCTGGAAACCAAGTCTTATGAAGAAAGGTTGAAGGAGATGAGTATGTTTAGCTTGGTAAAGAGAAGTCTGAGAGGAGATATGATAGCCAATATCAAATATCTAAAGGGCTGTCACATGAAGGATGGAGCAAACTTGTTTTCTCCTGCTCTGGAGAATAGGACCCAAACCAATGATTGCAAGTTACAAGAAGGGAGATTCAAGAAGAACTTTCTGACAGTAGGAACTGTTCAATAGTGGAACAGACTTCCATGAGATGTGGTGGACTCTCCTTCTTTGGAGTTTTTTAAGCAGAGGTTGGATGGTCATCTGTCATGTATGATTTAGTTGAAATTCCTGCATTGCAGGGGGTTGGACAAGATGACTTTTGGGGTCCCTTCCAACTCTACAATTCCATGATTCTGTGATTTCTGCACAGGGGTTCAACTGCGGATTGCAGCCTCCACTATTTCATTTGATGTAAAAAAAGGTTATGGAAAACTACATGCAGTTGAGTAGTATCATGTGCAGTTTGAGATTTGCCATCACGTACAGTGGTACCTCGGGTTAAGTACTTAATTCGTTCCAGAGGTCTGTTCTTAACCTGAAACTGTTCTTAACCTGAAGCACCACTTTAGCTAATGGGGCCTCCTGCTGACACCGCGCCGTCAAAGCACGATTTCTGTTCTCATCCTGAAGCAAAGTTCTTAACCTGAAGCACTATTTCTGGGTTAGCAGAGTCTGTAACCTGAAGCGTATGTAACCTGAAGCGTATGTAACCCGAGGTACCACTGTATTATTCTAGCTATATTTTAATAAAGACCAGTGTCTGTGTATATGTATACACACACACACACACACACACACACACACACACATGATGTAAAATAAATGTATGCTTAACAATTACAGCAATATTTATTGTCCAGTTTGTAACCAATGCACTGCAATTAATATCTATGTAATGTACTGATTTAATTATATTTTCCTAAATGGTATAAAAACAAGTACGTAGATTTAAATCATCCCACCTTAAGGCTAATGACCTCAAGTATAAAGTTTTACATAAAGACAGATTATTATGAATACACAATGAGTGCTTTCTAATCTCTAATTAAACAGGATAATTATTCCCACTGTGGATAATGCCAATATCACTACTTATATCACAGCAGGAATTGCCTTGGCGAGCACATTTACATTATCACTTTGGATTGATCTACATTGTAACATTAAATTGATCAGAAAGATAAATCAATAGCCACACAGTGTTACCTAATGGGTAGTGACTATGTTAATACATTTCTGGAGTGTGTAAATTAAGATCAGCATAAAACCTCTGGTATGATCCTGAATTTTAAAAAGGCATGTTTTTAAAAGGTGTGTTCAGGATTCCGGCCCCTCTGTTTCATTCTCCCTTAGCTCTCCAACTTACAGTCAGTCAATATTACATGGTCACTGAGAAGAATGCTCATTTATGCTCAGTCTCCATTTAACTGTTTTGGGCTTTCCTCATTTTTCTAAATAATTTTCTAAAGAGAAACCTTGGCATTTCTCCAAGTTTGTTGATATTTCTGTCTTCTGCATGGACTATGCCACTGTAGGTCCATAAGCAACAGCGGTCTCCCAAAGGACTCCGAAATTAGTATATATGGTTATGACCCTATTCCTTTACTGCTTTTACTGCTAGCAGGGGACACGGGTGGCACTGTGGTCTAAACCACTGAGCCTCTTGAACTTGCCGATTGGAAGGTCAGTGGTTTGAATCCGCACGACGGTAGTGAGCTCCCGTTGCTGTGTCCCAGCTTCTGCCAACCTAGCAGTTCGAAAGTACACCAGTGCAAGTAGATAAATAGGTACCACTGTGGCGGGAAGGTAAACGGCATTTCTGCGTGCTCTGGTTTCCGTCATGGTATTCTGTTGCGCCAGAAGCGGTTCAGTCATGCTGGCCACATGACCCATAAAGCTATCTGTGGATAAACGCTAGTTCTCTCAGCCTGAAAGCAAGATGAGTGCCATGCCCCATAGTCACCTTTAACTGGACTTAACCGTCCTGGGGTCCTTTATCTTTACCTTACCTATTTCTGCTAGGCATATATCCCAGTCTTCCTTTAGAAAGTTCAGGGTATCTTACATGGACACACAGTGTTCTCCCATCCAGGAACTGATCAGATTATACTGCCTTAGTTTCACCATTAAGATATGATCAAATGCTCTCAGACCAGTCACTGGACTCCCCAGAGCAACCAGCGCCATCCGCCTCCTTCTTCTCCTTCTACTAAATCAGGCTACAAGGCTTCTCAACTGGCTCCGCCGATACACCAGATCCTCTTGAATTCTTACCAGTTCATCTGTTTTTCCCCTCTTCCCTACTAATCCCTTTTCTGTCCGTACTGCATTTTTGTAGATTATAACCCTGAGAGCAGGGGGCTGTCTTCTCATGTTAGTCATAGTTACAAGACACTCTGAGAGCCTTCTGCCTGCCCTCAGCTAAAGAGAGGGGTAAAAATACTTTGAACAAATGAAAGAATAAACAACCACCAGCCAAACATTAAGCTGCTTTGCCATACATTCTAACCAAGTTCTTGAGGTAGCTTATAATGTAGTTATAACTATTAAAGGTGAGAATACACACACACACACACACACACACACACACACACACACACACACACAATATATATAATCTACGAAAGCATATATATATATATATATATATATATACCCCCAGGTCCTTGGATGATCTACAGGCTTCTCGGCTTTTAAATCTTGTGTTAACATAATAATTAAATAATCTAAATTGGATATAGAAATATTGACATAAATGTGTCTTTATGGAAACTCTAATTCCATGCTGCTTTATAGCACTGCTGTAGTCTGAGGTTCCCAGGTAGTCATTTGGTGTACCCCAAGGCATCTGTTTCCCACATGTCAGCTTCCTGTTTAGCGTAGTATGAATAATAATATTTGTCTACTTGAGAATATTTTTTATTTGTTCATATTTTTGCTGTCACACCCATATACAGCTTCACAGAATGTTCACTCTACATAGTTATAAGCTTGAATTTTCAAAACAGCCTATTGCTTCTTGTTTTTCACTGAAATTTGCTCTTCACATACAAGTCACAACATCCAAAATTTGTGTCTTCTTCTTTTGTCCCATGGAGGAAAATTGCAATGAACATACTGGATGAGCAAACCAAGACTGAAAATACAATAAAATGTAGACTGCCTTTCAAATCTGACCCTGGCACTTAAAGAAGTACAGTGGTACCTCGGGTTACGAACTTAATTTGTTCTGGAGGACCGTTCTTAACCCAAAACTGTTCTTAACCTGAGGCGCGCTTTAGCTAATGGGGCCTCCTGCTGCCACGCAATTTCCATTCTACTTCCAGGTTAACGGAGTTTGTAACCCGAGGTGTTTGTAACCTGAGGTACCACTGTACACTTTTCTAATTGTTGGGAAAGGATGAGGAAATGCTGTGTTTTAATATTTATTTTATTTTATTTTTATTTTATTGTAACAATCTGGAGGGTGGGGCAAGGCAGGTGGAAAAGCCATTGCCTGATAAACAGAAAATCTCTCTCCCCTCACAGCTGGTTGGCAGCATTTGCACTGCCAATCATTCCTAATGGCCAAGTACTCTTTGTTCCTTGCTAATAACAACCCATCTTCTTCTTAGCATGGGAAACTGGTTGGCCTTGTCTTTTTGAAGCTGCTAGATTCAGCACCTGGTAGCTTCCACTAATACTCCAAGCATTGATTTATTCCTAACATTAACTAAATCTAAGAATTTATGGGGATCTGGCCCCTCACAAAGTCGTAACACATTTATGGAGGATCTAGCCACCCCCGCTCCGCAAACTCAGAACATCATATAAGAAAGAGAGCACAAAAAATTCCAGCTCCTGCAACACAGTCTCACACAACTGAGTTGGATTGCTAAATACTGCCCTGATGTTCCAAACTATTGAGCACAATATGCCCCACTTCTTTGTGGTGTCATTTTACATCCAGGCTGCAAACAATTGCTATTTCAGTGTTTACTTTCCCAAGTGTGGCTAAATAGCTATGCAAGAAGGTCAGTAAAATAACCTTTTTCCCTCTATTTACATATAATGGGAATTTTGACAATTCGACTTTCAAAGAGAGAGAAAACATTCTGGTGCTGAGAACAGTATTCCACTGAATGCTTAACTGTGACAGATGCTGTCACAGTAATTGCCAATCAGCCTATACACAGCAGCTGAAAACACAAAATACATCACTTTGATCTCCTTGGCTCAAAATGCATTTCACAGCCAAGATATCGGCACCATTTATAGAAGCTGTCCACCATGCAGATCAATTTGATAATGCACATTTTGTTAAAACTGTTGAAGGTTTTTCATAGACACAAGCATATGCAAAACAATCTATGGTCTGCTATGATTCAAAACGTAAACACGCATGTTTCCCTTACTCTAAAGAAGCTCCAGCCTCTTAAAACATCTCAATTCCTCCAAAGGACAAAGGTCATCACGAAGCATGCTTAATTTAATCTTACTGCTAATTTGGTAAGTGAATGCCTCACTTGATTTATTGTGTTGGGAAGTGAGGTATGTATAAAGTTTCAGCTTGATTTTTTAAAAATGTGTGAGGGGAAAGTAGCTTACTTACATTTTGCGGGCAGGTCATAACCACAAGTAATTTTTGCCTGTCCAGTTTCACAGCCACTCAGGTTGCGACATTCAGCGACTAGACAGGGGCCGGCAGCTCTATGAATACAGCCATCAACTAAAAGAAAGAGGGAAGAAATTACATATATATATATTTAAAAACTTCAGTAATCAAAGTCTAACTGGACTAAAGCTGAGGCATTTAATGCAGATTTTAAAAAAAAAATCAGTTTCAGCAGAACTGAACACCTCTAACACTATATTAATATTTGCAGATTGTCCAAAACACAATAATTTTAATGTGGGGGAGCACCGTTATTTAAGATAAGGTAGTAGAGGCCCAACTGAAACAACTCTATTCCATGTGCTCCTGAGACATTCGGAGGTGGAGGGGGGGGGACTAGAAAAGGTAATTGCCCCTCAACTGGTGGAAATGAACAAATTTGTAGCAAGCTCCCCCAAAGCTGCCAAAAAATCTGTGGGACCCTAATTTGAACTAGATATGTCATGGAGCTACAGGAATTTTACTGTGATCACCAAGCATGGATACACACATAAAAAGAAAGATCCTGTGAGTAGATACAATAGAAATTCTCACAGTACAATCCCCCTGTGTTAAGGTCGTTGATTATTTACTTAGCCAGTTACCAAGCAAGAAGAAAATTTGGTTTTGTTATTAAAAGACAGCGTGAAAATGAAAGCATAATTTAATACTACCTTGTGGGTGCTGTCTAATCCCTTTTGTATTAGTTGGCGGGCTATTAAATGTTAGAAATAAATTAAATAAATAAAACTATTCCGCCAGATTGCTTAGTACTTCCCACATCATAAAGTCTTTTAATGCAGAACAATTTGCACAGCACAACAGTATCTCTCTTTCAACTTACATCTTGCTATTGCAATATTCAAAAAACAACAACCAATCATTTAACAGCCGAAATTGTAAAATCATCTAAAAGTTAGTGGTGCAATGCTTAATGCTTATTGTTCTCAAGAGCTTTAGGGAAAAATATTAATAGTGGAAGCATAGATGAGAACGGCAGGGAGAAGGAAGAGGAAAACAAACAGTCAAAGCAATTTTAGTCTATTCACAAGCAATGGGATAAATATATTTTTTCTAATTAGCAGCAAAGTAAAGAAAAGAATAATTAAAAACAATTAAAACAACATAGTAATTATTGCAAGTCACTACATCAGTGGCAATATTAATAATTTCTTATAAGAAACCCATGGATGCCATATGTTCCCCACATATGTTCAGAGATTATGGCAACAAAACAAAAAAGTAGTAGGATATGCCCCAAATTAAAAGTCTCTAATCATATAAATATTTACATAAGAAAAGGAAATTGTGATGTGTCTGCCTTATGGAATTTTTAGATTCAGAGTTGTGATGGGGTGGAATTCTAAATTTCTAACAACTGTCCCTCCCCAGATCTATTTCACCCCAACTGGATTCTGGTCCAAGCCAGAAGGAATCTGTGAGTGTTTTTCAGAGTTTCACTGACAATCCCTTATTGAGGAAAGAAGGCAATGGGGCTCACATCAGAGCCCAGCAAGGCCCTCTTTTTTATGAATCTTCCAAGCTGCCATCCCCCCCCCCCCCACAAAATGCCTTGAGGGTTGAGCTGACTTCTAGTGTGTTGGAAAGAAAGGAAGGAAGGAAGGAAGGAAGGAAGGAAGGAAGGAAGGAAGGAAGGAAGGAAGGGCTTGCCGTTGTTTTATTGATTATAGTTTAGAAATTATTTATTGTAACTGTTGAGTGGATTTCTGATTAACTTTTATATGTTATTATTATTTCATACTATTCTAATGATTGTTGAATGTTACTTTTTATGTAGGTTGCCTATTATAAAGTTTTATTATCACATTTTTGTATTGCATTAGATTGTTAGAAGATGTACATTTTTGTTTCTTCAGCTTGTAAACCGCCTTGAGTATTGTAAGTCAGAAAGACGGTATACAAATTAAAAAATGATGAATGATGGATGGATGGATGGATGGATGGGTGGATGGATGGAAGGAAGGAAGGAAGGAAGGTAGGTATTGGCAGGAACTGTTAGCTATATGTGACCAAGATAACTTCCTACACACAAACCCTAAAGGGCCCAAGCAGACCACCAGCAACAGGAGGAGGCGTCAGAGCATAAATCTGCAAAACACATAGGTCTGCTGGAACCCATAGGAACTCATAGGACAAGTTAACGTTGCTAACACCACTATATTGTCTGGATGACTTCATTACTGAAGGATAACATGGGAAGTGGCTTCCATCTCTGTTTACTGGTTTTGCTAGAAAAAAATAGCAAAAATGATCAACTAGTGATGCCTCTACACAAGAACTATCCAGTACAATTTGCTTTAAGTATATTGACTGTGCTGAGGTGACCTTTAGGCTTTCAATAAGGACTCCCTGGTCAGTGGATTCCAGGAAAGTCTGCCTGTTCCATGAGTGAAGCCTTACCCTGGGCTGCCTGGAAAAAGCCTTATTTGAAGATCTGTAGACCTCTTTACCCAAAGCATCAAAGCAGTTATGCAGTGAGCCAACTTTGTTCACTAATTACCTCCTTTGGTGGTTGCCGCCTTGTGGCAGATTTGTTGCACTCTGTCTCTGACCTTGTGGTTTAATTGTGCTAGATTACTTCTTGAAGAAAGTGGAGGTGCTTATTTTTCTCTCTTCTGTGCTCTGCATTCCTGCTCCTGACTACATGGTCTGCCTAAATATTAAGTTGATGTGTGACAGTGCTTATTCTAAGCCTGAGCAGCTTTATACGGAGGGATGGGAACTCGCCTCACACATCTAGTAAGATTGATGATGCCAGGTGAGGCACTAGGTATAAGGCAGGCTTGTAAGCCCAACTTACCCCAGATGATATTAAAGAGCACAATTCTAGATCAGAATGGGTTTCAAAATCCAGATTCAACTCAGGCATTGGGAGGATGTCTTCCAGACTCATCCGGTTTAATATCCATTCTGAATCAGAAGCATGTGTGAGATAATCCATTTATCACTAATTTAAGAGTTCACCTGTCAAAACATTGCAGTTCTAGAAACAGATAGTTGCTGCTGTTTATAGACATAAAGAGAACCAAAGAGCAGAGTCTAAGTCTGTGCCATGGGGCATCAGCACTAAAGTTTATATCCTTCATTTCTTTTCAAATTCAAAGAAGCTCCTTGACTGACACCATAGAGATGAGTCATGGTGGGCAACATATACACCCATAACATCTCCAATAATTCTGCTATGTTGGAAGCTCTGAAATTTGAATGATGCTGCTGGTGTTGCAGTAGAGAAATAAATGAAGCTGAGTGGAATATTAATTTTCAGAACTGCTAATTAACAGCAGTGCATAGTGTTGCTAATAACAGTATACAGGTTGCAAACATAGGTGCTTTGAAAGCATTAGATGGAATATGTGCTCCGTTTTGCTGACCCAATAATTATTCAGTGCCCATTTCAACTCTCTCTGAAATGATTTTCGTAACATTCAACAAAACTGAGGAAGGGAGTGGAGAGGATCATTTTGGCAGCTGTTGATCTAGCAACATCAAGCATTCAGTCCACCATGGTCACAAAAGTTAGCAGAAACTGAGGGTCTATCTTTATTATGTTCTAGAAACTCAGTTGTATGCTTTGAAGTGTATTATGTCTTTGTGAGATTTCAGGAATTCCGCCTAGATTTTTTTAAGGGGGGGGGGGGAAGCACACATAAATGATTCCTTTTGATACTCAAAACCATCCTGAACCTGACTCATTAAATTTACAAAATGCTATTCTGAAGTGTATTTTAATCATCATGGGCAAGCACAATTATGGAATTGCATTTTCAAACCTCTCCATTCGAAACATTCAGTATTTTTCACCCTGGTAATAAAAGTACAAAATATGTGCCTGTGCTGCTAAAATCCTGATTGCCAAGAAGCGAAAGAGTGACTTCCCATGTACATTTACATAATGGTTACATAAATAATGGGATATACAGTATAGGACTAATGGGTAAACTGACAGGCTTTTAAGTTGCAAGAGTATAGGGAATAATAAGGAATTTCCAAGGAAATTGACATTTTGTTCATTATGCTAACTTTCTACAGTGGTACCTCTGGATGCAAACAGGATCCATTTCAGAGCCCCGTTCGCATCATAAGCAGAACGCACCCCGCGTCTGCGCGTGCGCAGGTCGCAATTTGCCACATCTGCACATGCACGTGACGTCATTTTGAGCGTCTGCGCATGCGCGAGCGGCAAAACCTGGAAGTAACCCGGAAGTAACCCGTTACTTCCGGGTCGCCGCAGGACGCAACCTGAAAAGATTTAACCTGAAGCGTCTTTAACCCGAGGTATGACTGTATTCTGAAACATGCATTGGAATTTTATATAGAGATATATACTGTAAAAGCTGGCTACTAAAAGCAGGATACCCAAAACATTTTTACAGTAGGATAATTCACACCTAGCTCAAACACAGCAGCATGTATACATGATAGGAGCCTGGAGTTGTGCCTACCTGCCCTGACTCTGGACCTGTGTAATTTTCACTTGTGGGGTGGATCGTAGAGAAGAAGAGAAGAGTTTGGATTTGATATCCCGCTTTATCACTACTCGAAGGAGTCTCAAAGCGGATAACATTCTCATTTCCCTTCCTCCCCCACAACAAACACTCTGTGAGGTGAGTGGGGCTGAGAGACTTCAGAGAAGCCCAAGGTCACCCAGCAGCTGCATGTGGAAGAGCGGAGACGTGAACCCGGTTCACCAGATTACGAGTCTACCACTCTTAACCACTACACCACACTGGCTCTTTGTAGAATTAAGGCCGCCTGTTCACTAAGACCAATCCTTACAATCTTTAATCCTTGATTCTGAGGGTAAAGAACTGTATAAACTGAGCCTGACATCCCAAGCATGGGTGTCAAAGAGGCCTGGGCAAGCAGGAAAAAAACACCCTCCACTAATAGCCACTGCATAATCGTAGCACCACCATCATAGCACCACCCCTACCGCTAGGCAGCGTGTGACAGCCGCCTCAGGCAACTGATCTTTGGGGGTCATGAAAGGGTAGCAAATTGTTACTTATTTAATGCCTTACTGTCGTATTTTATTACTCCCAGGAAGAGACATCTGTGGGGTTTTATACCTTACATGCCAAAATAACTTGGCTAGCTTTCAGTTCTATGCAACTTAATTTTGGATAAGCCGGCTGTTCTGCGCCACGTAGCAAAATATTTTGGGACAGCCCTACAAATTGTGAGGTAGTTGTGAATTAAATGGTTTGAAAATAAATGTGAAACATATTTGCAAAGTATTAGTTCAATTGCCTGAGAAACACCAGCATTACAAAACAAACGAACAAGCAGTAGTGTTCATCGTCCAATATCCACAAATGTCTAGATATTTACGTAAGACTATAATTTATAAGATTTAGGGCAAAATTAGGGGATATTTGTCTGTTTATGTAACTCAAAATGGAGTGATTTGCAATTGAGAATTAAGAGGGGGGGAATTAAAATTTTCTCCTCACAGCTATGTGTTTATAAGAAGTATCCTTTCAGATCTTAAAGGGACAACCAAAATCTCTGCAGAGGCCCAACACCTCCACCCACAAACTATACGTTCTCTTCATAGGAAATTGGTAGAAGCATTATCCTTGAGGGGAAATATGCAATACTGGCATGATCAATTGTTTGCTCCACAAACAGGGAAGCAAACTATCTATTTTATCACTCTGAAAATAATTGCTTAGGAGAAGATGCAAGGACATAATCATTTGCTAGGGGGATCCTGCTTGAAGTATATTAAAACCAATGAGTATAGCATTTAGATTTGTCAGGGAGGGCCAACAAAAAAGCCATGGGCAATGTCCTTTCAAAGCACACAATAAAAGAATATTACAAAGCTAAATGCAGGCTCATGAATTACTTATACAGTAGCTGAGTGCTAAAACTCTTAGCAGCTCTTCAAAACTTAATAGTTAAAATTATACAGCCGACACTGGACAATTTAATGATGTACAATGCAAATAAATGTATTTCTTACTGAGGGGAGGGGGGAAATCCTTAAGAATTGCAAATTAATCCAGGGCAAAGCAAACAGCTTTAATGGTGCCAGGAGATGCTTTGTTAACAAAAATATTACACATATCTAGCCTTGCCTCCCTCAGACGATGATAGAAATGTTAACATAATCAAACACCACAGCAAAATTAAGCAATCATACAGGGAAAGGAAGGCTATAAATGTCTTTTGACCTTGCAGATGCTATGTAATAAAAAAAAAGAACCCAGTGTGCTTGAAATAAAAATAATATCAGCACTATATCATTTAACGCAGGAGAAAGGGCAATATTCTTTTCCCATGTAACGTTTTTGCTAATTAACTTCCCACAGAAAATTGTTGAAGGAGTTACTCTGAAGTATGCTATCTGCTGTGCAATGTTGTTGACCAATATAGTAAATATTGGGGGCAATGCTAAATGAAAGATCCCTGAGATGCTATAGCAGAAAGGTTGAGGGAGAAGAACCAATAGGAAATATTTCTGACATGGCTTCTAAAAGCCGCTCACACTGTGTGCTCTGTGGCTTATGCTGACTTGATAAGTCATTGCGGAAAAGGAAAAAATGGAGTTATTCCAGTTGAGCAATACTGGTAAAGTCTGTCTGTGAGAGGAAGATAGAAGCAAATTACAATCTCCTTACTGTAATCCATTTGCATTGCCAATCATGTAATTCTTGTTGATTGCACAAGAATGAGTAACAAACCATAAAGAAATCTGAAAAGATTAAAAGCATCGGGTTGCATCTAACCAACTTATCTTCAGTAGACATATTTAAATCAGTGGTGTTCACTAACTTAAGTTCAATTATTTCAGTGGGTTTACTCTGAGTATGACTTAGTCATATACAAGCCCTAGTGAAACTTTGAATTTCCAGACGCACTAAATTCACCTCTCTTGTATGCCTATTGCCTCTGGACTTTTGCTCAACTCACTTCAACAATATTCCATAAGGAAGGTCCTTTTGTTTACAAAGGGGACACTCTAGTTGACCCTGTAAACCAGGGGTTGTCAACCTGATCCCTACCGCCCACTAGTGGGTGTTTCAGGATTCTAGGTGGGTGGTAGGGGGTTCTACGGCATAAGTTGAATCCTTCCATCAAGCACTGGTGGGCAGTAAGGAAATTTTACCATCAAGAAAGATGCATTAGTGGGTGGTAGGTATAAAAAGGTTGACTATCCCTGCTGTAAACAATTCTCTCCATGCTTTCTAATCTAGGCTTCTAAATCCATGGCTGGCATTTGTCAGGGATCCAATGCATAGCCAACAGTAAAAATGAAAACAGCTCTCATATTCAAAACATTCTATAAGATCTAGATCGCTCTTAATTAAGATCAAGGAGAAAATTTTTTGACACCGTGGACACTAAAAGGAGATAGCAGCATTCCCAAACTGATCATCTCTCCGACATTCTGATACTTCAAACACATCTGTCCTTTTCTCTTTCAGTTTCTACTGTCTCTGCCTACAACTAGCATACATAATGCTCAAATACAGCAGCTTCATATTCCTCTCTCCTTCTCCTTCTCCAGACATGAAATGATTCCCTGTCTTTTCCCAAGTGTTTAATGGAACAGAGATGCATTAAAGTGGAAATGGGGGACCTGTGTTCCATAACTCACATCCATGCCAGGCCATTGGCCATGTTGTCTGGAACTGATAGAAACGGCAGCCCACCAACATCTGGATGGCTACCACTGCCACTGCATTAAAGCTTTAACTGATCAGCTCAACTATCCAACACCTAGGTTGTTGCGGCAAAACTGTAATGTCAAATAAATTCACACTTTTAGTGGCCCACTCAGACTTAGCATAAGGACTCGGGGCAACATGGTTCTTCTAAAACCTCTCTGAATGCCGGCAGACAAACAATTGAAAATAAAATCCAAAACTCTTAGCCTATCACACAACTTTTTGTATTTTGTTTTTTCTTTTGTGACAAAACAACGAATAATTGATAATAGGGCATGTATGTGCAAAGTACATGAGCGTTCATTGTATCATAATCAGAACATTACTTTTCACTGAAGGTATGACTGGTTTTGTAGGGTTGGTAGTACTATGGCTAGGTAGTTCTTCATTCAAACAATAATAGAAAAGGTGGTGAGTTTATTTCATTTCATTTCATTTTATTACTAAATCCAAGTCTATAACAAGAAGAGTCTTGATTAATATTGTAAAACTAATGCAGTGCAGCTTATTTCAAAGAGCATGTTTCAAAAGACAAATCATATGTATCTAGATAATAGGGGGAAATGGTTTCTATTATATATGAGATATTTACAGATTTATCTATCATTAATCCATTCTTAAATTATGAAAGCATGCACTGTACCCATCTACTGGTGGGTAGATTCAGATGTCCCATACTCAGAGACTGATGGGACCTGACATGTTCTGGAATGCTTTGGGAGATCTTCCAGTGGAGAAAGCTGACTTATGTTGAAGTCATGGTCTCCCTATGAAACAATGAGATGAGATGGGCAGTTGACACAATCCCTCCTGAGTACCTCTCTGGCACTGTAAAGGCTAACGCCTTGGCATTCTGGAGCGCCATGGGCTGTAAAGCAAGCTGAATGAAGACTAGAGCACAAGTGGCATGAATCTTCCTCTGAAGATTATAAGAGCATGATTAGTACCACATAATCATGCCTGCCATGCAGCAGTGCAGATGACAAAACAGACCTACATTGCATCCTCTAGTTGTTGGCTCTATTGGGTGGTCCCACTGGGGTGAAGGAATCTCTGGGGCACTGAAGGACCTGCTGTGGCCAACTGGCTGCACAAGTTTAAGGATTAATTCACTTGAATTCAGAGTGGCCTTGACTGCACAGTAATTGCAGTTTCAATCGAAGGACCCAATACCACAGTCTGTTATGTGTTTATGCAGCCTGATGATATGGACATGTTGCTTGTGGTTATATGCCTGACTATGTGTCCTGTTGACCACTGTCAACATCATCTTGTGGTGGGGCAGGATGTTACTGAGTGGGTCCAGAGTGTGGCTAATGCTTTATTGCATGTGGGGGTTGAAAGAGCTAGTGGTATGGCCACCCCTAAATAAACCATACATGATTTGGAATAACTACCAACCAGTTGCAAATACCCTCTTCTTGGCGAGAATGGTAGATAGGGCTGTGGCAGGTCAGTTGTCAGTATTCTTGGATGACACAGATTATTGGTCACCCTGATGGTCACCTTTAGCAAGAGCAGGATGAGGAAAGCCTTAGTGGTTGAAACGCACCATGTATCTTCCCAACACAAGAACATAAGGACAGCCTGCTGGATCAGACCAATGGCCTATCTAGTCCAGCATCCTATTCTCACAGTGGCCAACCAAATGCCTGTGGGAAACCAGAAACCAACCCTTGGTTTCCAGCAACTGGTATTCAGAAGCATTGCTGCTTTGAACAGTGGTGGCAGAGGATAGCTATTGCAGCTAGGGGCCATTGATAGCCCAAGATAATTGTTGTTCATGGAGGAGAGGGCTAGCAGTGCAATCACACTCAAAAATTAATTAAACAGGGTTAATTTTTGTCATTTGAAATTTCAACAACAGCTACAACAAACCATGGGATGTGTTTTACGTCAGAATCTGAACGCATTCTACTGGAATTATCTGAAGCATCAATGATACATGCCCGCCTGTAACATTACTGACACATGAAAATCAATGCATTTTGATCTATCATCCCCAAGCTGTTTCTTCCCATGCAAGACTTCTGATTAGCGCCCCTGAATTAGCATTTCTATTCACAAGCTTCTCACAGCTGTGAGAAGCACTGTGCTTGTGGTGCAGTAAGGGTACCATAAATATGACACTGAGTCTGCCCCACTGAACCTAATGGACTTTGTAAATGCTCTATCATTGAAATTATTTTATCCAGCTATTATGTTTTAATCGACTTCCGGAGGCGGCGCGAAACTGTGATGGCGGTCCTCTTCGATCTCTGAAGAGGGGCTCCGCGGGAAAGGGTCGGTTCGCTACGGCACAGCGACGACCCACTAAGAAAAACCACGGGCAGAGTGAGCCCGTGGCCGTGGGACTCGGCGGGCACCTGGAGCGACCCTGAAATCACGGAAGGAACCCCGTAAGGGGCTCCGGAGTGAAGGAGGGGTAGCGGTGCTGTGAGTTCATCGCTCTTTCTGCGGAAGCGAAGCCGCGCGGCTGTCACAGATGAGCGTCGACCTTTCTTCCTTAAAAGATCTGGCTAAAACAACAAACCCGTGAGTAAGGACGTTAAATCCGGGGAACAAATTATACTTTAAATTGGCTGAAACCGGGAGACGATAAAAAGGAAGTCCGCCTTCCGGTACTGCTTTTAAGATCAAAGCAAAGGACTTGAGAAGCGGAAAGCAGCTGAAAAGGGAAGCGCTAAAGAGGGACTTTCATGCACTTTCAGAAGTGACTGCTAAAGAGGAAAGACAGACTTTCTTGTGAGTAAATTTTTAAAAGAAAACTGGACTGACCCCCCTCGGTTGGGGGCTATTGAAAGTTAAATTCCAAATCGTCGGGCTGCCGGAGGGGAAACTGTTTAACTGCGGAACTGTTACAAACTTTTAGAGATGTAAGTGATACTTTTGAGCTTAAACAAGTTGGATTGGATACAAGTTACAGGCACCTTTCTGAAACTTTGTTAAAAGTTAAAAACACTCTGCAGGACTTTTTTTTTATTACTGTTTTGGGACTATTGTGTTTTCTTAACATAACAGGGACTTTAATGGCGGAAAAGTTGCCTTCTTCTTTCTGAACTTTGGTGGCACTCCCCCTAGAGGATTTTGGAAATATAAAGGCCTGGGAACTGCTTTATGTTTATTCTCTCTCATTGGATTGTTTTTAAACTGGATCTGTCTTTCCCATGGGACAACAATAATTTGACCTTGAACATTGACTGATGAGTGGTACAGGAAAGACAAGAGCAGCCAAAGCAAAGGAAGCTAAGGAGAAGGAAAAAGAAAAAAAGCAGGCACAGCTTGTACAAACAACTTTGATTCAGGGACGCAGATCTTCGGTCCCAGCTGTGCTGGGCGAACAAAAGGCAGAAGCCGAAAAGCCCAAAAATCCTGCAGAGGAAGATATGGCAGCAGGAGGATCTGAGGGAGTTTTGAAACAAATTTTGGAGCAACTGGCAGCTTTAAATCAAAAGGCTGACAACCAATCACTAAAAATTGACCAAGCTACATCTTCGATCCAGAAATTGACTGACCAGGTTTCCCAGCATACACAAGCAATTGAAAAATTGCAAGGAGCAACAGAAGAAAACCGTAATTTAGCTTGGGAAGCTATTCAAATAGCAACGGCAGCTAAAAAAGAGGTCGAGGAAGTTAAAGGAGAAGTCAAGCCTCTGCACAAACAAATTGGTGAACAGCAAGCCTATCTTTCTATGGTGGAATTGAAAAATCGTCAGAATAACCTCAGATTGAGGGCAGTTCCAGAAATTGAACAAGAAGATTTGATTGGATTTTTGACAACAGAATTCTCAAAATTCTGGGACATAAAGGAAGAAAGTGATTTTAAAATAGTTTCAGCTTTTCGACTGGGAAGATTGGTAAGGAAGGACAGATCCAGAGATTGTTTGATAATTTTGAGATCAAGGGAAGAGAGAGACAAAATATTAGGCCTACACTTTGCAAATTCACTGGAGATACAGGACAGAAGGGTCGAAATTTACAGAGATATACCAAAACAGTTATTGGACTTGAGAGCCACCTACTCAGAACTGGCAAGATTGTTGAGACTCAACACAATTCGTTACAGGTGGGAGTTCCCACAAGGATTATCATTTACTTATAAGCAGAAGAAGGTAAAAATAAGAACACCAGAGGACTTACAAAAGTTCCTGCACGACCACGGAGAAGATCTCCAAAAAGAAGCAGCAACACATTGGCCTCTACCACAATCTGGGATACCGCCTGGAGGCGGACCAGGCCCTACACCCTCGGGATCAGAGGATAAAGAAGATACACCACTCTAGGCGCAACAAAATAGTACAGGATGTCTCTGCAGCTACTCAGTTGGAATATAAACGGCGGAAATTCCCCGGAAAAAAGAAGGAAAATATTTCACATATTGAAGAAAGAACAATTGGACATTATTTGTTTACAAGAAACTCATGTGACCAGGCTCCATAGGAAAGTCTTAGTCAACAAAAGACTAGGCCAAGAATTTATCTCATCAGACAAGGTCAAGAAAAGAGGCGTGGTGATATATGCCAAGGAGAGCCTGGCACCAAAATGTGTATTTAAAGATGAACAAGGAAGAATTCTGGCGATTGAAATTCAGACACAAGGAGAAAAAATTTTGATATTAGGAATATATGCACCAAACGACGGGAAATCAGAATTTTTCAAGAAGCTGCATGAGACTATGCTGGACTATATGGACTACAACAACATCATAATGATGGGAGATATGAATGGAGTGGTGTCTACACATATGGATAAGTCTCAAAATCAAAACCTAACATCTGATGGCAGACTGCCGAAAACCTTTTTTGAACTGATTGACAATTTGGATCTGATTGACATATGGAGGACAAAGAACCCCCTAGGTAAAGAAGGAACTTTCTTCTCTGAGGCCCACCTGTCCTGGACAAGGATCGACCAAATTTGGACGTCTAGAGGGCTGGCACCCAAGACCAGAAAGGTGGAGATCTGCCCAAAAACATGCTCCGACCACAACGCTTTGAAATTAGAATTCAGACTTACTGAAACCGGTTCCTTCAGATGGAGGATGAATGACACCCTTTTAAGAGATCAAGAGATTGTGAAAAAGGCCCAAAAAACGTTAAAGGACTACTTTGAGATAAATTTGAACACTACAGTAGAAAAAAGAATGATCTGGGACGCTAGCAAAGCTGTCATGAGAGGGTTTCTCATACAACAAAATTCAATCAAGAAAAAGCTCTGGAATGGAAAGAAGGACAAAATAATGGAGAATATTCATCAGGGAGAGAAAAAATTGAGAACCAACCCAAAGTCAAAAGAAGTGCTGAGAGAAATCAAATTCCATCAAGCACAATATTCTAAATTGATAAATCAAGAAATCGAATGGAAAATTAAACAGATGAAGCAAAGATCGTTTGAATCAGCAAATAAATGTGGAAAGCTGCTAGCTTGGCAGCTGAAAAAAAGACAAAAGTTAAACACAGTTACAAATCTAGAGATTGAAGGGAGAATGGTTCAGAAACCAGAAGAAATTATGAAGTGTTTCCACAGATATTTCAAAGAACTTTACGCACAGGGGCCTCAGAAAGAATTTGAGATAGACCAATTCTTAAAGTCAAATGGATTATCAAAAATAACTCAAGACAAAAGATCAATCTTGAACTCTAAAATAACTTCACAGGAAATTGAAGGTGCCATTCAAAATATGCAGCTAGGCAAATCTCCAGGCCCGGATGGGCTTACCTCCAAATATTATAAGACTCTGAAGGACTACTTGATACAACCTTTGTTGGAGGTATGCAACCAGATTATGGATGGGAAGAGGGCACCAGAAACGTGGAAGGAAGCTTTCATCACATTGATACCTAAGTCAGAATCTGAAAAGACCCAGCTCAAGAACTACCGTCCCATCTCACTCCTGAATGTGGATTATAAAATATTTGCAGACATTTTGGCAAGTAGACTTAAAAAGGTCCTAAATGAAGTAATTCACAAGGACCAAGCAGGCTTTCTCCCTGGTAGACATTTATACGAAAACACTAGAAACATTATTGACATTTTGGAACTCTTGCAAACTAACCTTAATACAAGAGCAGTGTTAATTTTTATTGATGCGGAGAAGGCCTTCAACAACATTTCTTGGATGTTTATGAAAAAAAATCTGGAAGGGATGGGAGTGGGACGGGGGTTTGAGAATGGAATAGAGGCAATTTATTCAGAGCAAAAAGCTAAACTGATAGTTAATAATGTGGTGACAGAAGAGTTTAAAATTGAAAAAGGAACACGACAAGGGTGCCCTCTATCCCCTCTCTTATTTATATCAGTCCTGGAGGTGCTGCTGAACATGATTAGGGAGGACCGGTTGGTACAAGGGATAGAGGTCGGAGTGAAACAATATAAATTGAAAGCTTTTGCAGATGACTTAGTTTTGACATTACAGGAGCCAGAACCCAGTACAAAAAGAGTGTTAGAACTTATAGCAGAGTTTGGTCGGGTTGCGGGATTTAAGTTGAACAAACAAAAAACTAAGGTTTTGACCAAAAATTTGACATCTACAGAAACAGAGGGGTTCCAGAGAGAAACAGAATTAAGTGTGGTTAAAAAAGTGAAATACCTAGGGATTTATTTGTCTTCCAAAAACTTGAATTTATTTAAAGATAATTATGAAAAATGTTGGCTGGAAATTAAAAAGGACTTAGAAATTTGGTCAAGATTGAAACTTTCCTTGTTAGGTAGAATTGCAGCTATAAAAATGAATGTATTGCCGAAAATGTTATTTTTATTCCAAACCCTACAGATCGTGGACAGAGTGGAATGCTTCGGAAAATGGCAGAAGGATATATCTAAGTTTGTCTGGCAGGGCAAAAAGCCCCGAATAAAGTTTAAAATATTAACTGACTCGAAAGAAAGAGGGGGGTTTGCCCTGCCGGACTTGAGGTTATATTATGAATCTGCAGCCTTCTGCTGGATGAAAGATTGGTTCTTGTTAGAAAACACTGATGTCCTAGATCTGGAAGGCTTTGATAATGCTTTTGGCTGGCATGCATACCTATGGTACGACAAGGTTAAAGTTCATAAACTGTTTAAAAACCATATTGTGAGAAAAGCAATTTTTGCAGTCTGGATGAAATACAAAGACTTATTAGAGAGTAAAACCCCGAGGTGGCTATCACCGATGGAGGCCAAGGCTCGAAAAAGGCCCAATATGGAGGCCCAATGGCCGAAATATTGGGAAATAATTGAAAAAATTGGAGACAATTGGAAGCTGCAGAGCCAAGACAAACTAAAAAATAAGGTGCGAGACTGGTTACATTACGCTCAAATTCAAGAGGTTTTTAAGATGGATAAAAAAGTTGGTTTCCAGGTGGAAAAATCGAAATTGGAGACAGAACTACTAGAACCAAAAACTAAGATACTATCGAGAATGTATAACTTGCTGCTTAAGTGGAATACACAGGATGAGACAGTTAAATCTGCCATGATAAAATGGGCACAGGATGTGGGACATAACATTATGTTTGAAGACTGGGAAAGGTTATGGAACACCGGAATAAAATTCACGGCATGTAGTGCCCTGAAAGAAAACATTATGAAAATGATATACCGGTGGTACATGACCCCAGTCAAGCTAGCTAAGATATATCACCTGTCTGATAATAAATGTTGGAAATGTAAGGAGGCAGAAGGGACATTTTTTCATCTCTGGTGGACCTGCCCAAAAGTGAAGGCCTTCTGGGAAATGATTTACAATGAATTGAAAAAGGTATTTAGGTATACCTTCCCTAAGAAACCAGAGGCCTTCCTGCTGGGCATCGTAGACCAGAAAGTGTCAAAGAAAGATAGAACTTTGTTTATGTATGCTAGCACAGCAGCAAGAATACTCATTGCAAAGAACTGGAAGACACAAGATTTACCCACGTTGGAGGAATGGCAGACGCAGTTGATGGACTACATGGAACTAGCTGAAATGACCGGCAGAATCCGAGATTTGGATGAAGAATCAGTTGAGGGGGATTGGAAAAAATTTAAAGACTATCTGCAAAAATATTATAAGTTGTATGAATCTTAAGATAGTGCATGTTATTGGAAATGTTATGCTTTAGCAAATATGATTAAGCAAATGGTAAAATAAGTCACAAATGAGAAAAGAAGATAAGTGAACCAAACATATTATGTTTATTTTAAAGGTATCAAAATTGAGATACAACATATTGAATACGGAGACATAATAATTGAAAGTTGTAACAAGGTTTGAAATAAGGTAACAAATTGCTGATATTGTTATTACAAAGAACGCAGATTTGGAAGGTGTGGGGAAGTCCAATGGGGATTTACGGAAAGTGGAATGTTTATATATCTATAACTTTATTAAGGTTTGTTTTGTTTTTTTGTTAAAAAAAATATCAAAAAAAAGTGTTTCTTGTATTTGGTTTCTTTTGTACCATTTGGAATGTACAAAACTATGAAAAGAAACGCAATAAAAAAAAATATTTAAAAATAAATAAATATTATGTTTTAATCTGTACAGCTCATCCTTATGGCTGCTTAGAACTAAGTCAACACAGGCATATTCAGAATATTTCACTCACATTTCCTACATCTTTCTTTACATGTTTCAGGTGCAGATACACTTCCTCCTCCAAGTATTGCATGGTCAATATTATTACTAAAAGGGAGAAATTAGATGTAGAACTGTTCTGTTAGTGCAAGCATTTCAGCTTGCCCTTTCTTTTTTTTTGGGGGGGGGGGAGAAAAGGGAGAAAGCACTGTTGCCCTAAAAGATGTCATTGAGTGGGTTTCTCCTAACAGCACTGCTAACCTGAATCTGGCTCAATAAATACAGAATGTGAAATGACACACCCCCTAGCGTGGCAGGTGGCCACCCCCACCCCCACACAAACGAACACTTGTTGCATATAAATGCTGCCAGGAGTTCAAATTGGGTGCCTTCAGGTCTGTGAACCTACCCAATGAGGTAAGCTACTGAAATGTTGGTGTCTGCTGAAGCAGTCAAGTATCAGCAGGCCCTGGATAGACTCCACTCATCCAGTTTGGCTGTTGGAAAAGACTATCAGAGTCTGTCTGTTGGAAAAGACTATCAGACTATCCCATTTCCACTAGTCTTGCTTGAGCATGAAGGTCTTCTTATGCTCAAGTGTCTTCTCATTGGTTGTCTTTCGGTCCTAATTTTTAGTTTGCTCTTTGGTCTTGTCTCCTACTTTGGTCTTTGGCCTTGACTTGCTCTATTCTTCTGCCTCTGGATTGGACCTTAATTTCTGATGCCTGGTTCCTCACTTGCCTCACAACTACTGCCCATGCCCATGCCCAGGTCCACTCTGTCTGGCAGCAGTTCTCTGCAGTCTCAAGCAGAGGGTCTTTCTCATCACCCGATCCTTTTAACTTTAGATGTCAGGGGCTGAATCTGGGGCCTTCTGAAAAGCATGTGCTCTACCACAAGGCTAAAGTTTGCTCAGAGAATTAAGCAGCATAAAGGTGGTTGAAAATGCCTCCTAGAGGGAAGGGGAAATTGTTAATTTGGGATGTATATATGCACTTACTTACACCCTTTTTAAATGCACATGGATATGGTGCTCAGACAAGGTAGCTCTTCAATCAGCAAACCCCCAAAAAGAAGACTCCCAGAGTTAAGGCAGGTATTCTGCAGGAGTCAGATAACCTAACACCATTAGTCACATCAGGTTTATTTAAGTAGGTGGTGAATCTGATTCCATGTAAACTTGTAAAATATATATTGAAACTAGAAAGTTTAAATGAAGTTCTGAGAAAAGAATTGATGAATAAATTCTTCACAGGCATACAGTTTATAAACTGCTTCAAAAATGCCTATAGTAACAGCACATGCATATTACAACAGATAACCATGATTAAGAGCATTTGTACAGTGAGTTGAATGTAATTAACCCCAAATGACAATTTAAAAGATTAACAGCCAATTCAACATAAAACTAAGGGTCAATAACAGAAGGAGAGTTGTCTGGTGTATTCCCAAATCTTAGATTTAGTAACCCTTTATTTGGAAGGAAAGAGATGTAAATTAAAATGAAATAATAAATATTCACAGCACTAACATGGAAGGGTATATCTTTAAAAAAAACAAAAACAAATAAACACAAGCAACTTAAACTGAGTTTCATAGAAGGGAATGGAAACAGTGTGTGCCTGTGGCTGCATTCCAGGGAAGTACACAGGTGGAATAATTTATCAATAGGACTGGAGTTGTCTTCCTCCACACCAACAAACAGAAGCACATTCATATACACAGGCCATAATATCACATTCTAAAAGTCACTTTTGAGACTTGGGCAGGATCTTAAAAGCATCTTGCCATGAGGAGGGAGCACATTTCCTATAGGGAAAGGAAAGAATAAAAGCACCATCAGACACATGAAATTCATTCCAAATGCCTAAAGGGTCTTGAAGAATTGCTAGGGGATGGAAACCTCAGTTGTGGTTGCCACACAAGGCGTTCTTCACTTTCCATGTAATGCCTTGCAACTGCTATTTGAGGCCTCCCATAACCTTGCCACAGCCCATTTCTGTGAGCCCTGTTAACTTAATGCAAGGATCTAGATTCAGGTAGGTAGCCTTGTTGGTCTGACGCAGTATGTATGTGTGTGTATGTGTGTGTATATGTGTGTGTGTATGTGTGCGTATATATATATAACTTTTACACGGGAAGATACCCGAGGACACCAAAACCTGCATATATATATATATATATATATATATATATAGTGTCCAGTAGCACCTTAGAGACCAACAAAGTTTATTCTTGGTATAAGCTTTTGTGTGCATGCACACTTCTTCAGATACATGCACACGAAAGCTTATACCAAGAATAAACTTAGTTGGTCTCTAAGGTGCTACTGGACTTTTAATTTTATATATATATATATTTAATGCAAGGAGTCTAAGAAGATGGGCTGTGGACCTAACTCAGGGAGATAATCCTATGAGAAATAGATGCAAACACAGAAAGGAGGAGGAACATGCTCTCTTCTTCAATTCCTATCAACAACTTCCTTGCTGGTGATACTCCAGCAAAGTCCAAAGCAAAATGTGGTGGCACAGAGGTAAGCAGAAGATAAAAGGTATGTGCAGTGCACGTTTCAATATCAGTGGGAAAGAAGGGAGGGAGTGAAGAGCTTATCTACATACCAGTGATAAGGGATAAGACCCACTGAGTAATTCATAACGTATACTCATTGGAAATACAAAATAAAATGGCTAAGTCCTTCATTACTTCTGTGCCAGATAGAGATGTACCTAAATCTAGGTGGGGCAACCACAGTCTTCAACACTGACAAACACTTCATGCACTCAGCAGCTTGGAAATCACATGCACAGCACAGAGTGCAGGCCTCTGCATGCAAAATCTCAAAGAGATGTCTCATCAAATGACTGGGAGTGGGTGGGTGTCTGAGTCCTATTGCTCATATGTAATGTCTTCATTTGGCAAGTGTTGGAAGTAGCTATTGTCCTCAGGTTTGGCAATGACTTGAAGGCTGTTCACATATTGCCTCAGGTCACATGTAATACTAAGACAAAATTTGGCTTAGCGTAAATGCACAAGCATGAAGGTTCCCAGAAAGGAGACTGGGGCTGCTTGAGTTCTACTGCTGATGTGCTGCTATGAGCTAAGTCATCATTTGGCATAGCATGTCATTCAAACCTGGGCTCGTATTTGTCTTCTCTGTGAGCTGCAAACTAATAACAAACCAGCTTATCTGGAAGAAGGAAGCCCTGGTTCAGACAACACGTTAAGCAGAAGAAGAGGAGGAGGAGGTGGAGTTTGGATTTGATATCCCGCTTTATCACTACCCGAAGGTGTCTCAAAGCGGCTAACATTCTCTTTTCCCTTCCTCCCCCACAACAAACACTCTGTGAGGTGAGTGGGGCTGAGAGACTTCAGAGAAGTGTGACTAGCCCAAGGTCACCCAGCAGCTGCATGTGGAGGAGCGGAGACGTGAACCCGGTTCACCAGATTACGAGTCTATCGCTCTTAACCACTACACCACACTGGCTCTCCAAAGCACGACTTAGTCCACAGCCACACACAGCAGAAGGATCAGAAGAGGAGCAAAGTGACCACAGTCTCCTCTCTGGGAACTTGTGGATTCTGGCTAAGCCATAGTTTGGTTTAGCATTACAGTGTACATGGAATGGAGTGTACATATGTTCTTATAAATGTTTCTGGGATATCCCAGTATCCTTTTCCCCTCCCCTGCACAAAGTACCTTCTCCACTGACTTCTCTGGATGGTGCTTTTAGTCACTCTACCAGTCTCTTTCCTGTCTCCCAAATCTTTCATTGTCCCTCAGAATCACCTCACAAAAAAACCTCTTCTCAAAATCTCCTCAAGGCAGTACGTCAAGGCCAAAAAAGGATTGCGCTCAAGTCATCCTGCAGGGAGCTACCTTTAACAGAATTATATAAACCCTCATGAAATTCACATGAACCCTCCTCATTGTGGAGAAACTCCATGCAAGGAGCAACCATGATTGGACAAGGTCTCACCTCATACAAAGAAGCTCTGCCCAGGTGCATCAGCATGCAGAGAGAACTCCTCCTGTCATCCATTGAACTCACCACACCTACACTCACAACAGCACCTACACAAGTTACTTAACACCAGTTGTAATAATGCCTGCATAGTGCTAGATTCTTACATCTGAACATGTGTACATTCCATGCGAACACACACTGAATTTTAATGAGTAGACAATCCTAGTATAAACTAGGAATGAATCTGAACTCTTTTTCAGATTATAGAATCATATCATAGAATTTTACAGTTGGAAGTGACCCTGACGATCATCTAATCCAACCCCCGCCAATGTAGGAATATGCAGCTGTGCCATATGGGGATTGAACCTGCAACCTTGGCATTATCGGCACTATATTCTAACCAACTGAACTATCTGGGCTCATAGAGTTCTCATGATTTTTTTTTTTAATGGTAGGAGACTTGTGAATCAATATGAACAACAGGATCTGACAAGCCTAATCACCCTTTCTGCTGCATGCTCATGCCTTTTCATTCTTTGAATCATGATATTCTTTACCCAAATCATTGTAGTGGCAAACCAGCTATTTGGAATTTGTCTTACAAAAGGACCAAAAGTTTAGAACTTGCAGACACAACTAGTAATAGTTAATAGTTTGTTTTTGCAACCTTAGTATGTGCCAAACATGTTTAAGTTTGTTTTGATGTTTTAATTATATGGTTTCATTTATTTATCCTTGAGTTGGTTCATTTATTCTTTTTAATGCAGTTTTATTTGATGTCTGTTTTCTATATGCAATATTTATTTGTTTGTTTACTCTTCCATTTATATCCTGCTCTCCCTTCCAAAGGAGCCCAGGGCAGAATGTTATGTGACTATAGTTTTTTGTATGTTGGATGAGAAATCATTAAACAAAACAGCTAATCATGGAAACACATTTTACAAGGAAAGGTGATGTGCCATATTGTCTAAGAGGTCAGCCCAAGAACAACTGTGTGTGTGCGTGTGTGCGCGCGCGTAATCAAATTGTAGGGTGACAAGAGTGGTAAGTGAGCTGAATAATGGATGTGATTCTTACTTTTCTCCAGTGGGCTACATTTCAACTACATGAAGGTCAGTGTGCCTATGTAGACACACCTCTCTTCATCCAGGCAACAACAATTCAAGGGCACATTCTAGCCATGCAAAGGGATTTGGGAGGGTGCGGGATAAGGGATGTGGACTAGGGAGGGGTGTTGCCTGGGGCTGAATAGGGCATTTTGCCCCTGAACCTGAGGTTCTCCCCCCTCCACGGCCACCTTACAAGGTTACTATAAAGATTACAGCTAGACAATGCACATGAAGCACTCTAAACATTTCAAAGTACTACACAAATATGTTATCACCACCACTACAACTTTCGGCTATAGAAAACAAGATTCTTTTGCTATTGCTATGGTTACAAAAGTGGAGGCTTCCTTTAGCCGATAACCTCCTTTGGTCACAAAATAAAACAATCCTTCATATAACTCAAAACTGCCCTTACATGACAACTTCTGTGCCGACCTGCTCACTAGCCTGCATGCAGTGTCTTATCACCTATGCATGGGGGGGGGGGGGTGCTTAAATAGAAGGCTTGAGTTATACCATTTCAAGAGTCATAGGTTTAGGATTGCTATTTACATTTGCAATTTGCAATGTACATTTTCTTTCTACACACATTCTTTATTACGATCCAAAGACCCACAAGAAACAGTTTCAAAAGCAAGAAACAGTTTCAAAACGCACAAGAAACAGTTTCTGAACCACGTATAGAGCTCTGATGTTACTTCAAAAAATTAGGGGGGGAATGCTGTTAAATTCTTCTAAACTTTATTTCAAAATATTGTTGCAGGCTACCCCCCGTCTCCAAGTGGTACAAGATTCCAGGGGGTTTCAGGCACTTCACCCAGGATTCATGCTTCCTTTTGGAAATGAGACACAGTGGAGACTGTACAGTGGTACCTCGGGTTAAGTACTTAATTCGTTCCGGAGGTCCGTTCTTAACCTGAAACTGTTCTTAACCTGAAGCACCGCTTTAGCTAATGGTGTCTCCCACTGCCACCACACCACTGGAGGACGATTTCTGTTCTCATCCTGAAGCAAAGTTCTTAACCCGATGTAATATTTCTGGGTTAGCAGAGTCTGTAACCTGAAGCGTATGTAACCCGAGGTACCACTGTAGTGTCTTTATGATATATGGATAATTATTTACACATATTTACAACCTGAGTTTACTATGGAGGTGTTCACAGTACTATCACCCCAAGATATTCTTGTTTCTTCCATAGCTGCAGCCTTGGATCCAAACTGAAATCAACCATCGTCCTCAGACCCTATCTCCAGCTTGCCGCCTTTACCAGCCTGCAACCTTTTCCCTCCCAGCCAACTCTAAAACTTTGTCTTTGTCTTCTCACTATCTAAGAGCTGGAGGAGGGACCCCACAGCTTTTGCTGTCTGGCAAGGAGCCCCCTGTCCTTGGCTTTCCAAATGGGTCATTACTTTTTGCTTTGTTTTCTTCAGGAACTGCATGGCTTATATTTTAACCCTTGCTGGATCCAGGGGTTCAGGAGGCTTGATTAAATTCCAGCACCTACTGGATCTAGGAACTTAGAGGAGCCTGGCACCCCCAAACTCCTAACACTGTATTTTAACTAAACTCTCTACATTCACAAGCAATTGCAAGTGTTTACCACCAACTAATTCTATTTAACCGAGTTTTCACATAGTGTCAGCTTGACTAACAATAGGATCTTGGTATTTATTCCCATTAAAGGAGGAACCCAGGAGAACTGTAACAAACAAACAAACTTAATTGGAAAGGCAACCATCGTGGAAGCAGGTGCTTAAAAAAGCAGCTTCAATAAGGCATGACAGGAGTCAGGAAAGTGTCAGGAAAGACTTTGTGTGATGTTGGGAGAAAGGTAAGAAAATGACACATGAGGTTCCATACTGCTAAGTGCAGAATAGCATGTGTTTATTATTTATTTCTTGTGTTAGGAAATCCAGTTGTTCCCTTTTTAAATCTCATCAGCTTCAGGCATGGATTGCTTCCACTCTTCCCACACCCACTTACTGAAGCAGAAAACATCAGTAAGTTAAGCTAATGTGTTTTGATAGTACAGGAAGGCAAAATAAACTTTCACACACAGATGCACAAAAGGTTGCAAAATAGTTGTTTTAAGTCCATGGGAACTAAAAGATTATCACAAAAAAATAGTAGGCAAGTCAGTAACACACACACACTGACTGCATTTTTTGTCTCTGTGATTTTCAGTGAAACCAGAGTAGAAAAAGCAATCACCATAAGGAAAAGGGCCACAGCTCAGTGGGAGAGCAAGAAGTTCCAGGTATAATTATCATCTCCAGGTAGGGATGGGGCAATTCCCTGCCTTAAAGCCTGTGGAGAGCCATTGCCAGTCACTCAGCTAGATGAATCAATGGTCAGATTCAACATAAGGAAGCTTCCTATGTCTCCTAATCTTACTAAAATATTACCAATACTGCTGATTAAAGTCCCCCCCCCCCATTGAACCTTTGCTCAAAGTCTCATTATGCTAAAGCATAATGCTAAATTTTAAAAAGCCCTGCACGACAAAAGAGTCACCCCTCGAGGCCTGAGATGTACCCAAGCTTTAACAAACAACTGAGCAACCATTCAGGATCTACCCTCGGGTGCATGTATTAGCAGGTCTGCTTTAAAATTGCAAATACGCTTTGCTCACAGTGATACTATTAAGTGTCTGGAAGTATGATTAAAAAGAAGTCAGTGAATCTATTTTCAAGTAAGTTCAAGCTTCAAGCTTTATTGTTATTTCTAGCCAACGGCGATTACAATATAAACACAGAATGCATGTATGTAAAACACAGAAGAAGAAATCATCAGTTCAGTAAAACTGGGATAAGCCCTGTGAATACAAAAAGGGAATACTTTCAAAGAAGTATATAATTTAATTTTTTAAACAAACCTAATTCTGTTCAGTGACACAACTTCAAAGGAAGGTTTGGTCACGTAAAATCTTACACACAGCACGCAGTAATATAGGACCATTGTTATAGCTGAAACAACTAGATGAATCATAGCAACAGGGTTCCATGAAATTCAACCCTAGTGGAAATTAATGAACTACAGGTGTGAATATCATGTTAGCATCTTTGCCCCAGAGGCATATTCCTGCAGCCTTTTCTCTGACACCTGGTCTCTAAAAGCATTATGGTTAATTTATCAAAACACACCATCAATTTTCCATGAGTTTATGAATGACACTGAAAGGGAAAAAGCCAAGTCCCTCCAAAGAAAGAGCTTTATGTGATACACTGAGCATGAAATGCGTTTGTGTTTACCGAATGGTGTTTTGTCTATCCTAATCACTTTCGAGATTAGAGCCTCATTCAAGTGGGTATGATGAAGTATTTCTCCTTAATTAGAGGCCTGAAGCTCCAGCAACAGCTAGAAACCAACACTATCTTTCCTATCTTTTTCTCTGTTGTTATATCTGCTGTATGAGTCTACTGTGGCCAGCAAGAACAACATCTGCCCACACATTTAATCAATCTAAATGATTTCACAAATTTCTCCCAGTCTACTGAACTGGACTCCTTGGCTTCCCATTCAGATGGAAGCAATGAAATTCATTCGTGCACCTTGAATGCATGCGTATAGTACTTTGAGTTTGTCAAGGATTATTTTATGTTCTATATCCTCTAGGAAATTGTTTCCGTCCTCTATTTTCCCATACAAGCCATATATAAAGCACCTTTGAAGGACAGCCTGTTACATGCTTGCTAATCTTTCCTCTGCAGGCTCAGAAATGTTGGTTCCAATAAAGGAACTGAATCAGGTTTATCTGCTTAAGGACACCACCCATGAAGACATTAACAGTTGAGCAGAATAGCAAAGTGTGATATTTAGCATTGAAGCATTTTAATACAGCTCCATGCTATAAAGAAAATTAACTATACCTGAGTGCTCTGTTGAGCAAGATATACACAGGAGTCATTCACAGTATCATACAGAACGTGAAATAAGAAACCATAACTCAGTATGTCTTTGATTCATGGATCGTTAGAAAGTACATCATCTATTTATTCATCCAATGCTACGCTCGCTAATTTTTTGCCCTTTGAGTGAGTTCCATCCAAGTGAAACAAAGGTCAGTGAAACACCAAACCTCTATTACAATCAAATGTGACTGCCACTTCATTGAAAAGTGGGCTCTGCATAATAATTTTTGAATGTGGATAGGCAATAAGAATGAAAATAACTCTGGCAGATGGATCACAGTAATTAATATAAACACTCAGCTTCAACTAAAAATTGCCCAGGGACTGTACAGCTTAAGAAAAGCACATTCTGAACTCTGCAACCAGCCAGGGATCTAGGGGCTGCTGGGCTGTGTGTTTGTGTACCTGTACTCGTAGGGAGACCCACCACTCCATATTTGAGGATGTTGTTGTTGTTTAGTCATTTAGTCGTGTCTGACTCTTCGTGACCCCATGGACCAGAGCACACCAGGCACTCCTGTCTTCCACTGCCTCCCGCAGTTTGGTCAGACTCATGTCTGTAGCTTCGAGAACACTGTCCAACCATCTCGTCCTCTGTCGTCCCCTTCTTCTTGTGCCCTCCATCTTTCCCAACATCAGGGTCTTTTCCAGGGAGTCTTCTCTTCTCATGAGGTGGCCAGAGTATTGGAGCCTCAGCTTCACGATCTGTCCTTCCAGTGAGCATATTTGAGGATACTCTGAGATATTTAGAAAGCTGCTGGCCCATCACAGTAGACAATACTAGGCTAGAAAAATTAACAGCATGACCTGTATAAACCAGCTTCCTGTGCTCCTTAAATTTCTCATAGCAAATAGTTTGGGAATTACTCGTAATTACTCCTATATAACAACCAGACACCAAGGATTTGTTCTGATATAGCATGTGCTGCTTTCTTCCACAGATTAACAGAAGCTGGAAAAATCATAGCAGAACAACAGCTCAACATGGACTTTGTCAGAAAGAACTATGAAGAGATGATTAACTAGCTCTGGCTCACGAATCTTTTTTTCCTGCAAAATTCACAGAGATGTAATGCTTTCAACATGTAGGGAGCGGGTGGCACTGTAGTCTTAACCACTGAGCCTCTTGGGCTTGCTGATTGGAAGGTCGGCGATTCGAATCCTTGCAATGGAGTGTGAGCTCCCGTTCTGTCCCAGCTCCTGCCAACCTAGCAGTTCAAAGGCACACCAGTGCAAGTAGATAAATAGGTACCACTGCAGCGGGAAGGTAAACAGCATTTTTGTGCGCTCTGGTTTCCGTCACGGTGTTCCGTTGCACCAGAAGCGATTTAGTCTTGCTGGCCACATGACCCTGGAAGCTGTCTGCGGACAAACACTGGCTCCCTCGGCCTGAAGCAAGATAAGCACTGCACCCCATAGTCAGGTTTGACTGGAGTTAACCATCCAGACGTCCTTTATCTTTACCTTTTTCCCTTATGTGCGATCCACCATCAGGAAGGGTACTGTTTTGTAAGCACTGGCCCTATTTCATATCTCATCTATTCCAGAATCATTCTCAAATAGAAAATATAAAAATAAGTCCTCTAAACCATGCTGATAATGAAACTTTTTTTAAAAAAAGAGTTCCTAATATTCTTTTAATCAGATTAAACATGAATATTTCTTCTAACTATGATGCCCATTTTTCTAATCTATTGAGCAGTATAATTTTAATTAGCTCACACTAATTATCTCTGGTGTTTGGGGATTGTTACACCTATTGCTACATAAACAAATTGAATTATTTACATAGCTGTCAACCTTCCCTTTTTTTGTGGGAAATTCCCTTATTCCAGCGCAGTTTCCCACTGCTATCCCGGATTGTTAGATAACCCGTAGACTGTCCCTGAGACAGGTGAGGCTGCTGATCCCTTATTTTCAAATCTGAAAGTTGACAGCTATGATTATTTACTTATTCGATTTTCTACTAAACAAGCTAATACAAGCTTAATTAGTATAAATACTGTTTTGATGGCTGGAGCAAAAGAGATATAAGTAACATCTATCCATAGAATCACAATGTTGACAGTTCCTTAAGTAATACTTGAATCTATTAAATGAAGGCCTTAAACCCCTATGGTTGGCCTAACTATTAATTCTTCTGCTGAAAATAAATCTCTTTCAAGAAGCTTATAAATGAGTTCCATTAAGAGTACAAGTCTAACTTGAAACAGAGAGCAGCTCTGTCTGGAGCTGCTTTCGAAAGACTGGTTGAAAGAATCAGCCTGGTGCAGATTGTGTATGGCAACTTGCCCCAGATGAAAACATGGGCTATCGGTAGCTGATTAAACTGGCTTTGAGGTGTGCCTTGACCAGGCATAGGCAAACTCGGCCCTCCAGATGTTTTTGGACTACAACTCCCATCATTCCTGACCACTGGTCCTGTTAGCTAGGGATGATGGGAGCTGTAGTCCCAAAACACCTGGAGGACCGAGTTTGCCTATGCCTGGCCTTAACCATTTACACGTTCATGAACCATTCAAAGTCTATTCAGAAAAGAACACTCTGGCCCAATGTGGCCTAGTTTGCACAGCATGCTAAACCAAACTATGGCTTACCAGAACTACACAGATGTGCTGGTTCCTGGCAGGGAGGCCACAACAGCTTTGCTTCTTTCAGCACTGCCACAATATTTAGGCACCCAAATGAAAATACTTACATTAAAATATTTTTTGGCAGCAATTAATTCGTTGCAGTGCCCAAGACTCCACCTGAACTACCAAATATTAAACTTTGTGTTTGTGTGTGGGTACTTTGGAAATTGGATTGAATTAGAAGATTAAGATGAGAAAGCAAATACGAATTAAGAGAGTACTTGGGGGTTTTACAGAGTACTTGTGAGTTTTACAGACAAACTCGTCTAAGCAGCAGGACATGGAATGGAAAGCAGCTCATTCTGCTGCAAATTTGTTTCATTTTTATAAAGTAGCATACTATAGCATTCATTTATATAAAATAGCATCCTATAAACCATATGTTTTAAACAAAACGTATGGGTTTGGTACAGCATGAGGGGAGAGGAACAGAGAAGACAAAGGAAAGGGCATGTTAAAATATTCATGTAAACCATCTTGAGCTTGGATAATTCAGTTGGTAGAACATGAGACTCTTAATTTCGGGGTTGGGGGTTCAAGCCCCACATTCGGTGAAAGAATCCTGCATTGCAGGGGGTTGGAGTAGCTGACCTTTGTGATCCCTTCCGATTCTACAATTCTGTGGTTCTGGAAATCTGTAGCTCTGAATGTGTTGGATTCCAATTCCCACCAGCCCCAGCCAGCATGACCAAGAGTCAGGGTTGAGGAGAGTTGTAGTCTATTTACTGTATTTTTCACGCTATAGGACGCACCCGACCATAGGACACACCTTGTTTTAGAGGAGGAGAACAAGAAAAAAAAATCTCCCCCTCTCTGCTCAGCGCCCCTTCAGCGAAGCGGCAGGAGAAACGGAGCCCCTTCCATTTCTCCTCCCGCTTGGCTGAAGGGGTGCAGCGCAGCTCTCCCTCTCTGCTGAAGCCGGGAGAGTCTTGCTCTCCTGGCTTCAGCAAAAGGAACCCGAAGCCTCCCGCTGCGCTCCGGAGGCTTCAGGCGGCTATCCCTAAAGCCTTTGGAGTGCAGCACGAGAGCAAGACTCTCCCAGCTTCAGCGAAAGGAACCTAAAGCCTCTAGAGCGCAGGGGGAACTCGCGCTGCGCTCCGAAGGCTTCAGGCGACTATCCCTGAAGCCTGGAGAGCAAGAGGGGTTGGTGCATACCGACCCCTCTCGCTCTCCAGGCTTCAGCGAAAGCAACGCGAAGCCTCCGGAGTGTGGAGGGAGCGCTCCCTCTGCGCTTCGGAGGCTTCGCGTTGCTTTTGCTGAAGCCAAGGAGCCTGCATTCGCTCCATAGGACGCACACACATTTCCCCTTAATTTTTGGAGGGGAAAAGGTGTGTCCTATAAAGTGAAAAATACGGTACATCTGAAGGCCAGGTAGCCCATCACTGGCTTAGAGGATGGAAAAGAAGGTACAAACAGACATATATAGATGAAAGTTCTGCACTGCAGTTATGAAGTCATGAATGCTAGACATAAACCCGCAGACAGTTTCGAATGCTACTTGCTGGAATGAAATCAGTAAAAATTACACTAGTTGTTAATTAAAATGAACTGGTCAGGGCCATTAGAAACAATTGCTCTTGAGCAGAACATGTTTTCTGTTGTATCTGGCCACATTCTGTGTCCTCTTTGCACCAGATTTCAATCAGATGGCATATAGTTATCTTCCACTCTCCTTGGAATCTTTCCTCTCTTCCTTCTTTGCTAGCAGGACTGGAGTAGCAAGAGTGAGGAATGAAAGCAAGGGAACTCTGTCAATTTCACTTGACCAAGGTCTTTTGTAATACTCAAAAATGAAAGAAAGGGAGAAGGTTTTCTCTAGGGGCATGGAACAGAGACTTCTCAGTGGCAGCCCCTATTTTTTACTACTTTCTCCTGAAAGAGATGCTTAAGCTAAATTCTTTATAAGTTAATATATATTTTCAGATATTCAATAGTGTAGTTTGCTTCCCTGATTATTCAGGATGTATTCATTTTAATGAGGGGGGAACAGGGTGGTGTCTTTTATTATTATTGAGATGTGCATATCATGAGCCCGCTTGATCCATATTTCAAGAAAGCTGGCTTGTACTTTTGGAAGAAATGAATATAAATAAATCTAAATATCGAGGTACTTAACATTTACGGCCTAACTGTATACAGTTGGGCATCAGATTTTTGTCTTATCAGTAAAAGACTTGACACATTTATGCTGCTTTGTGGAGAGAGAAATCCAGAGATTATTAACATACTTTTACAGAACTTAATATGACATTCTGAGCACATAAGGCTCCTTTAATCCCATAAGTAAAGTAAGTGTTAAGCTGTTACTAAAATGCTCTTAAAAGCAATGCCTGCATGGGGCATGGTTGTTACCACCAACCAGCCAATTAGAAATTCATGGCTCTGCTCCCATTTCTGCTACAGTAGGTGTGATAGTTGCACTGCTGTTTCCCCAGTTCTTTCGCTCCATTTAGTTACACTGGTCTAAATATATCGCTTCACTACACACCAAAACAAACTGCTAGGAACCAAAAGACGGTATTCAAAAGAACACCGTCTTTTCTCTCCAAGGTTCCACACCTTTCAAAACCAAACATTTACTTTTTTTAAAAAAAGGGACTTCAAGTCACTCTTGCACTTTCAAAATGACAACTTTGTTTTTGAAATCAGAGGAACCTTCAGACTTAGTTACAAAAAAATATTAGAGCTATACAGTGATACCTCGGTTTAAGAACAGCCCTGTTTACGAACTATTCGGTATACAAACTCCGCAAAACCAGTAATAGTGTTCTGGTTAGCAAACTTTACCTTGGTCCACAAACGGAAGCCGAACGGTGGAAGGGCACTGGCAGCAGGAGGCCTCATTAGGGAAAGCGCACCTCGGTTTAAGAATGGCTTTGGTTTAAGAACGGACTTCCTTGGGAGGAAATGGTGTTGGCTTTGGTACATCTGTATTGTAATGTAATATGTGTAAAGCAAGAAAGAAAGAAAGAAAGAAAGAAGAACGGACTTCCGGAACGGATTAAGTTCGTAAACCGAGGTACCACTGTATATGCAGCTCTTTGCAAGGAAGTCTGCAATTTTTTGCCTCCCTATAGTACTGAAAATCTACAGTGTTCTTACACACTATGCAATGTTTGAATTGTGTATTGGCATTCTATTGAAGAGTGCAAAAAGGTCTTTAAGCATGTAGGAAACGAACACTATGCGTAGCTTTGCTTCAGTGCTGGGAGCTTGAGTATAAAAGCAGGTTATTATGAAAGTGATGAACACTAACCATTCCTCAGTAGAAGAGCTTAACATATTCAATAAAATAAAAAATCCTAGGAGTGTCAAAATAATTCTTTCATAATATTTGGAAGTAAGATGCAAGGAAACTTACTATCAGTAATTTATACCAATTTCTACAGAAGACGTTAGGAACCTAAGCATGCTGGCTACTAAGCACAGCTTTGATATTTTGTAAAAGGAGGCTATTGGGTAAGAGATAAGGGAATACAAAACACAGTTTGTTTTCTTTAAAGCTTTACAGCTTTTATTGCACTTTTTTGCCTTCTAGGCAAACATATTAAGATGTTTTAAACAAAACTCATACTAAATTTGTTGTCCTATAATAAAATTGAGAGCAGTGCTCTCTGAAACCTTTCTGAGAAAAACAGAGTAGGCCTTACCTTCTACCTACAGAGTATGCCACCATCTTCTAACATCAATAAGAGTTGTTTTTCCCCCAGCCAAGGCTAATATCATTTGGTAAATTTGCAGAAAATTAGGAAAGACATATAGCAGTGTTTTGAAGCAAAGCACAACTGAAACTCCACACCTAATTAACCATATTTTATGGGCATAACGGAGAGTTCATATTGCCTTATGATTTAACAAACTCAAAATACCAACTAACCACTCCCTAGCTCTCTACTAACAACCACCTATGACAAAGTTAGAAGAACTCAACACTTAAAATTCAAAATGTGCCAGGTTATGTCCAGCGGCGGAGTATATACCTGCGCTGCCCAGGGCGGGAGCGCTCCCGAGGGGGGCGTGGCATGGAGGGTGCCCTCCCAGGCGTGGGTAAGCTGCTTGGCTGCCCAGAGCAGCACGCACACCCTGCAGCCGGGGGCAGAGCAAACCGCCCATGGCGGACATTTGGCGCTCCGCCCGCCTGCAACTCCCAACCCTCCCAAGTTGTCAAAATGAAGGGGGAAGGGTGGAATGCCGCTGGCAAAGTGGCACAGCTCCCCCCCTTACTCCGATGGCTCGGGGTAGGCTTGGGAGTCGTGGGCGGGTAGGCGGCGCGCCGAATTTCACCCCCCTCAGTGAGGGCACCAGGGGCGCCCACTGCCACCATCCCTCCTTCCTACGCCCCTGGTTCTGTCCAACTGTGGGGGACCTTGGGCGTTTCTGTGTGTGATGTCACTCAGAAGAAGTAGGTCTGACAGAACCTGCCACAGCTATGGGGAAGCCTGACAGGAAGGCCTGGTGGCCTCAGGGAGGCCTGTCACAGCCGCGGGAAAGCCTGTGCCCATAATTCCTTGTGCCCACTTTCATGTCCCTCTAAAACCTTACAACTATTAGTCTGGCTGCCACTAATATGTGGCTGATCAGGGACTTATTTTCAGGTTTATGTTATTCTTAGAAAAAATATTCAGTAACGGTAGCTGGGAGTCCATATCTATTTGCTGCTTTGTCATGTTGTTTATTTCTTGTAAGACAAGCATCCGAAACCTTTCTAGTTGCAGACATACTTCGATGTGGTGGAAATCATCAACTTTGCCAGTGTTTTATCTGAGTTAGAAAAATTACTCTCATGCTAATAATGATAACATATTAATGATGCCCTTATCCTCTGGGGAGTTCCAGCTGCCAAAAAACCAAATAACAATGATCTCCTCTGATGAGATCTCTTCTATTTCCTCACGTTTTGAAAAGGGGAAGAAACAAGATCAGCAACCTTCTCAGTGTGCCAACCCAAATCTCTGCTGAGATTTGAACTGAACTGAACTGATGCTGAACTGAATCAATCAGTTCTCCAACACGCCAAATTAACTAGCCACCAATTTAACCAGAACAAAAATCCTGAGGATTCATGAGGAAGGAAATCACACAGGTTCTGAGAATGGAAACGCACACCTGCCACTAATTGCTTTATTAGTATTATTGATTGAATGAAATTAAAGTATTGGAAATTGACACTTCCAAATGTCAAATGAATGCATGGTGTCTTCCTAGTGGGAGAAAGAGGCAGGAAAGGCACCCTTGTGCTGAATCAGTAATGTTGTGGTGGTCACATCTATTTTAGCAGACTACCGGCTTCAGTGCAGAAACTGTCTGGCAAGTGCCAACAGCTGAACAGAACTCAGCCGCATACTTCTACAGTGAATGCTTGCAGTCAACAATTAGCTTTTGGAATTTAATTGAGATTCCTGCATTGCAGGGGGTTGGACTAGATGATCCTCAGGATCCCTTCCAACTCCACAATTCTATGATTCTGCAATTCAGTGGAACTCAAGCACTAGAGACAATGTTGGGTGGCAACGAACTGGAAGTTAGGGATCAGTGATGGATCATGGGGTTTCAAATTTCTGCAACACAAAAATCTGGCGCCCCTCTACCTCTCGTGCTCCATTCTAATTAATAGTTGTGGGGGCCCCAAGACTCTGCACCCAGTTGGTCACACCAAATTGGTCACACTCCCCCAAACCCATCTCTGTAGGGATTACTCATTAATGATGTCACAATCTAATCTGTTGGCCATGCATGAAGTCTTAGCTTTGGTACCTTCCCTTCCATTGGTTCCTTTTTTTTTGTTCCTTCCCTTCTATTGTTCCAGATAATTACAGTCAGCATTGTGTTATTTTTCTACCTATATTATGAAAATCCATCCCTCCCTTTCATTTCTGCTCAGCCAAGACTCTGGTTCATTTCCAGTCAACTCCCACAGTAGGGCTTCCTTCCTGTGGCCTTCCTTTGTCTCACCTCAGTTCTCACTCCTCTGTTTAGAACTCTGACACCAAAATAATTCACCTCTCCCTTCCTCTCCAGTTCTTCTGGTGCCCCTGCTAAAATCCCAATATTGGCTTCAAACCCTTAATGGCCTCTTGAAGGGTTTGAAGCCAATATTTAGGATATTCTCCCCTCATATCTTAAATATCCCTAACTTTGATCTTCACTCCTCCAGTTCAACCACCCTTAGCAACCCAAAGCTCTTTTAATTGTCTGACATTCCCCCCGGCTGTCCATTCTGTCCAGAACATCTACCCTGAATATTTTTGTGGTAACATCCCTCCCAGGGCTGGTCCTACCATCAGGCAAAGTGAGGCATCTACTTCAAGGTGGAAGTTAGGCTATTCTGCCTAAGCCACCTAAGTTGGACAGCCCCCCCCCCAAGCCTTCGGTTGAATAGAGCTGTGTATGCTAAACAGCCTGTCTTGGCTCTCCTAAACTAGCTTGCTGTTTCTGGTGCAATGAAAGATGCTTTCTTACCACCATGGCTGAAGGGAGATTCAGCAGCCAGTTCAATCTGCTTCTTTACATTGCATGAAGAAGGAATGTTATATTGTGCTTAGCGCGAAATGTCTTGACCCAGGCCTGATTTCCCCTCTCTACTTTAGAAATCCCTTTGATGACACCTTTGCCCTTAAAGGTAAAGGTAAAGGTACCCCTGCCCGTACGGGCCAGTCTTGACAGACTCTGGGGTTGTGCGCCCATCTCACTTAAGAGGCCGGGGGCCAGCGCTGTCCGCAGACACTTCTGGGTCACGTGGCCAGCGTGACAAAGCTGCATCTGGCGAGCCAGCGCAGCACACGGAAACGCCGTTTACCTTCCTGCCAGTAAGCGGTCCCTATTTATCTACTTGCACCTGGGGGTGCTTTCGAACTGCTAGGTTGGTAGGTGCTGGGACTGAGCAACGGGAGCGCACCCCACCGCGGGGATTCGAACCGCCGACCTTTCGATCGGCAAGCCCTAGGCGCTGAGGCTTTTACCCACAGCGCCACCCGCGTCCCTTTGCCCTTACCCACATTAAAATGAGGTTCTTTTAGTTGCCCAGTTTGGCTTTTATTGACTTTTCTGTTGCACATTTGAATGTATTTTCCACTTGCATTTTAGGATTGCAACCAAATGCAGACTTTGTAGCTTCAATATCAGCCAATTATTCTCCTCCTCCCCCTGCAGCCTCACATTGCCCTGTTTACCATCTAACCTGAGGAACTCAAAAACCTGCACTGTTTTCTGATGTTTTGGTTGTCCTAATAAAAGTATTACCAAAATATGGATTTAATAATAATCTAAAGCTTCAGGAAGTAATACTTTAACACTTCAGAAGATTAAAAACTGGGGCTGGGGTGGGTGGGAAATACCCCAATATAGCTGAAGTCTTTATCTTGTGCTCATAAAACATACTCATGTGCAGGAAACAGGTTCAAATATTCCCTACAAAATGTAGGCTAAGCGTTTTCCTCTTTTCAGATTATTACTGCAGATACAAAAAGTATGATTCAATAAGATGTCATTTCCATTTTTTCCAAGTAATGTAATGCCACCTCTATCTTATTGTGAACAATACTTAATACTTGCTGATTCTTTAGGAGTTCTCATGTGTCTGTTTCATGTTTTGTAAATGAGGAATCTTGTTTTTCATGTTCTTAGAGAAAAGCCTTGAAGATTCTCAGTTTGTGCTCAATAGTTGATGGATTTACAGTGTTTTCTTCTAGAGAGGCAATAAGTGATCAATAAGCATGCAAGTTTGAGCACTAATGTAAAGGTCATGTTTTAAAGTGGTCTTTTTATAGTCATATTTCCTTGGCTCAAAGCTTCCTTTTTGACCCCTTTCTAGATTAGTGTTCTAGATAAGTGCCAAAAGCAGAGCTTAACCCCTACCAATAAGTTGTTAATTTTGCTAATGTCTTTGAGCAAAGGAATTAAATATTGCAAGTTTATTAAAAAGTTTATCTTCAATTAATAAATGTTGCCTTTATTCACAAGAGGCAAAAAAAAAAAAAAACACCCCACATAAGAGTATAATAGCTCTGACATAAAATGGATTATATATACAGAGCAATTACAACAAAATATCAATATATTGTTTTGTAACCCAAAACTAAAAGTTAAAACACCTAAACTAAACATGGTCTAGAACAGTGTTTCCCAACCTTGTGCCTCCAGCTGTTTTTGAACTACAACTCCCATCATCCCTGACTAGCAAGACCAGTGGCAAGGGATGATGGGAATTGTAGTCCAAAAACAGCTGGAGGCACAAGGTTGGGAAACACTGGTCTAGAAAGGGCTAAGAATAAAATGCCTGTCTCTTTAAAAAAAAAATTCCATGTACATGACACAATGGTCTAGCCTCAACATCACACAGCAACCCCACAGCAACATTTCAAACATGTGCAAAGGCCAATGTTTCTTTCCAATGGTTCTGCTTACCAATAGTAGATTAAAAATATCTCTCACTTTGATTTCAACCTTCCTGGGATGTTGGAAAGTGCCAACAGACTGTTGCCATCTATGTACATGCTGGACATGCCATTTCCCAAGTGTCAAAACTCTGTCACTAGTAGTGCTCCTAATCTCACCTGATTGGAGGATCTACCTCCCCCGTTAAGCCCCTCCTCGGATGCCAATGAAAATTTGTTATCTAATGAATATCATCATCATCAACCTTTTTATTCGACCGTCAGTCAGAAAAAAAGTACATTTGTCAATACACAGTTAAAACATCCAGGAAGATTTTAGAACTTAGCCAACACTAAAATGGGCTAAACAGATAGCCCCATAATAACCCTAACCCTAATGAATATCAAAGGCGAACCTTGCTCTTCACAGGTCAGTTTGAAGGTCCTGTTTAAGCTTAGCTTAAGGTTACGTACTACGTTTTATTGTTTCTTTTTAGTGGCGCCTGTTTCCCTACTCATCACTTATATCTCCATTCCCAATCTCAATAAAGCTTCTTAATTTGGAACCTAATGATTAAGCGTATCATTTTTACAATACTGTACAAAGTTCTTTTTCCTGCATGCCAGCACACACAATATGCTTCGACCGAAGGGAGGTGAGGGGAAAACTGGTTCAGAAGCAACTTGGGAGGGGGACTTCCGGAGGCGGCGCGAAACCGTGATGGCGGACCTCTTCGAGCTGTGAAGAGGGGCACCGCAGAAAAGGGTTGTTCGCTACGGCGCAGCGGCAACCCATGAAGAAAAACCTAACCCTAACCCTTACTAGATTATCTCGACTGCAAAATAATAATGATGGGGGACATGAATGGAGTGGTTTCTACAAATATGGACAAGGCACAAAGACAGACAATATCTAAAGAAGGAAGATTACCAAAGACTTTCTTCGAGATGACGGAAAATATGGACTTGATTGACATCTGGAGAACAAAGAATCCTCTCGAGAGAGAGGGAACTTTTTTCTCGGAATCTAAAATGACATGGACGAGAATCGACCAAATCTGGGTATCTAGTGTGATGGCTACAAAGATTAAAAAAGTAGAAATCTGCCCAAAAACCTGCTCCGACCATAATGCCGTAAAGATGGAAATGAAAATGACAACAACTGGATCCTTTAGATGGAGAATGAATGACTCCCTATTTAGAGAGGAACAATTCTGTATAAAGGCCCTAAAGACATTGAAAGATTACTTCGAGATAAATTTGAGAACAAATGTGGAAAAAAGAACAATTTGGGACGCGAGTAAAGCCGTGATGAGAGGCTTCCTGATACAACAGAATTCAATCAAGAGGAAAAAGCAAAATGAAAGGAAAGAAAGAATTTTAGAAAAAATGAAGGAAGGAGAAAAGAAACTGAGGTCAAAACCAAAGTCTCAAGAAATTTTGAGAGAGATAAAACATTATCAGACGCAATATATGGAACTGACAAATCAAGAGATAGAATGGAAAATTAAACAAATGAGACAAAGGACTTTTGAGTCTGCAGACAAGTGTGGGAAGCTCCTTGCATGGCAATTGAAAAAGAGGCAAAAATTGAATACAGTTACTTGTTTGGAGATAGAGGGAAAGAATGTTCATAAGCCAAATGAGATAAGTAACTGTTTTCAAAGTTTTTTTAGGAAATTATACACACAAGGGCCAGTAAACGAACAAGAAATAGAAGAATTTCTTAAAAATTATGGACTACCGAAAATTCCAGAACAGGGCAAGTTGATTTTGAATGAGAAAATAACAGAACAGGAAATAGAGGAGGCCATTCAAAAGGCACAACTGGGAAAGTCTCCAGGACCAGATGGACTGACGGCCAGATATTATAAAGCTTTGAGAGAAGGTATAGTGCAACCACTGAAAGAAGTTTGCAATGAAATATTGGAGGGGAAAAAGGCACCTGAAACGTGGAAAGAGGCCTTTATCTCACTTATACCAAAGACCGAGACTGAAAAGAACCAGGTCAAGAACTACCGCCCGATATCATTATTAAATGTGGATTACAAAATTTTTGCAGACATTTTAGCAAAAAGACTGAAGAAAGTATTGACAGGTGAGATTCATAAGGATCAATCTGGCTTTCTCCCGGGAAGACACATGTCTGACAATGTGAGGAACATAATAGACATTGTGGAACTGTTGGAAATGAACATCAACAGAAAAGCGGTTTTGATTTTTGTGGACGCGGAGAAAGCCTTTGACAATATTTGTTGGAGTTTTATGAAAAAGAATCTCCAAGGGATGGGGGTAGGCCAAGGTTTTGAAAATGGTATAGGTGCAATTTATTCTGAGCAGAAGGCAAAGCTAATTGTGAATAATGTGGTAACGGAAGAGATAGCTATAGAGAAAGGAACACGACAGGGATGCCCTATTTCCCCCCTACTTTTTATACTGGTTCTGGAGGTTTTGTTAAATATGATTAGAAAGGACCAGTTGGTTAAAGGAATTCAGGTCGGAGTGAGAGAGTATAAATTAAGGGCATTTGCAGATGACCTAGTTTTGACTTTGCAACAGCCAATCACTAGCACAAAAAGAGTTTTAGAACTGATCGAGATATTTGGTCAAGTTGCAGGATTTAAGTTGAACAAACAAAAAACTAAAGTCTTGGAAAAAAACCTAACAAATGAAGAAAAAGAGACATTCCAGAATGAAACAGGTTTGGAGATAGCAAAAAAAGTGAAGTACCTGGGGGTGAATTTGACATCGAAAAATGTGAATCTTTTTAAAGACAATTATGATAAATGTTGGACAGAAGTTAAGAAAGATTTAGACATATGGTCAAGGCTGAAACTTTCCTTGTTAGGCAGAATTGCTGTTATCAAAATGAATGTATTGCCTAGAATGTTATTTCTGTTTCAGACATTACAAATAATAGACAAGATGGACTGTTTCAAGAGGTGGCAGAAAGACATATCGAAATTTGTTTGGCAGGGCAAAAAGCCAAGAATAAAATTTAAGACATTAACAGATGTGAAAGATAGAGGGGGTTTTGCCCTGCCGGACTTAAGACTTTACTATGAATCAGCAGCGTTTTGCTGGTTGAAAGATTGGCTGCTCCTCGAGAATACAGACATTTTGGATCTTGAAGGATTTGACAACAGATTTGGTTGGCATGCATATATATGGTATGACAAGGTAAAATTGCATAAAAGTTTTAAGAACCATATGGTGAGGAAAGCTCTGTATAATGTTTGGATTAAGTATAAAGACCTGTTTGAAAGTAGAACCCCCAGGTGGTTGTCACCAATGGAAGCAAAAGAGGTGAAAAAATTGAATATGGGTTCTAATTGGCCTAAATATTGTGAAATTATAGAACAAGATGGTGAAAATGTAAAATTGCAGAGTTTTGAGAAACTGAAGTTTAAGGTGAGAGATTGGTTACATTATCGACAGATAAATGAAGTATTCAAACAGGACAGAAAGAAAGGCTTCCAAGTGGAGAAGTCAAAATTAGAAACAGAACTGTTAGAACCCAATACTAAAAATTTGTCAAGAATGTACAACTTGCTGTTGAAATGGAATACTCAAGATGAAATGGTGAAATCTAATATGATTAAATGGGCACAGGATATTGGGCATGACATTGAACTTGCTGACTGGGAGCAGTTATGGACCACTGGTGTTAAATTTACGGCATGCAATGCCTTAAAAGAAAACATTATGAAAATGATCTACAGGTGGTACATGACTCCTGCTAAGTTAGCAAAGATCTATCATTTGCCCAACAACAAGTGTTGGAAGTGTAGTGAAACGGAGGGAACCTTCTATCACCTTTGGTGGACCTGCCCGAAGATTAAGGCTTTCTGGGAAATGATCTATAATGAAATAAAAAAAGTTCTGAAGAGAACGTTTGTTAAAAAACCAGAGGCCTTTCTCTTGGGTATGGTGGGCCAAATGGTGTCAAAGAAGGATAGGACTTTTTTTATGTATGCCACTACAGCAGCAAGAATTCTTCTAGCAAAGTATTGGAAGACGCAAGATTTACCCACGTTGGAAGAATGGCAGACGAAGGTGATCGACTATATGGGACTGGCAGAGATGACTGGCAGAATTCGAGACCGGGGGAAAGAGGCGGTGGATGAAGATTGGAACAAATTTAAAGTTTATCTTAAAAACTGTTGTAATTTGGAAAATTAGGGGCTCAGAGTTACAAGAGATAAAGAACTACAGTTGTATTAATAACTAACTGAAGTTAAATACATGAAATATATTTAAGTTATGTTCAGAGGGTTGCTGAAAAATCTTGAAACAAGAATGCAGAAAAGGGGTGGTATGGGGAAGTCGTGTTTTTGTTTGTTTATGTTTATGTTTTTGTTTTGTCTCTTCTTTATTCATGGAAAACTAATAAAAATTTATTATAAAAATAAAAAAAATAAATAAATAAATAAAAATTCCATGTACATGACACAATGGTCTAGCCTCAACATCACACAGCAACCCCACAGCAACATTTCAAACATGTGCAAAGGCCAATGTTTCTTTCCAATGGTTCTGCTTACCAATAGTAGATTAAAAATATCTCTCACTTTGATTTCAACCTTCCTGGGATGTTGGAAAGTGCCAACAGACTGTTGCCATCTATGTACATGCTGGACATGCCATTTCCCAAGTGTCAAAACTCTGTCACTAGTAGTGCTCCTAATCTCACCTGATTGGAGGATCTACCTCCCCCGTTAAGCCCCTCCTCGGATGCCAATGAAAATTTGTTATCTAATGAATATCATCATCATCAACCTTTTTATTCGACCGTCAGTCAGAAAAAAAGTACATTTGTCAATACACAGTTAAAACATCCAGGAAGATTTTAGAACTTAGCCAACACTAAAATGGGCTAAACAGATAGCCCCATAATAACCCTAACCCTAATGAATATCAAAGGCGAACCTTGCTCTTCACAGGTCAGTTTGAAGGTCCTGTTTAAGCTTAGCTTAAGGTTACGTACTACGTTTTATTGTTTCTTTTTAGTGGCGCCTGTTTCCCTACTCATCACTTATATCTCCATTCCCAATCTCAATAAAGCTTCTTAATTTGGAACCTAATGATTAAGCGTATCATTTTTACAATACTGTACAAAGTTCTTTTTCCTGCATGCCAGCACACACAATATGCTTCGACCGAAGGGAGGTGAGGGGAAAACTGGTTCAGAAGCAACTTGGGAGGGGGACTTCCGGAGGCGGCGCGAAACCGTGATGGCGGACCTCTTCGAGCTGTGAAGAGGGGCACCGCAGAAAAGGGTTGTTCGCTACGGCGCAGCGGCAACCCATGAAGAAAAACCACGAGTAGAGTGAGCTCGTGGCCGTGGGACTCGGCGGGCACCTGGAGCGAACCCGAATTCGCGGAAGGAACCCCGTAAGGGGCTCCGGAGTGAAGGAGGGGGAGCGGTGCTGTGAGTTCATCGCTCTTTCTGCGGAGGCGAAGCCGCGAGGCTGTCACGGATGAGCGCCGACCTTTCTTCCTGGAAATATCAGGCTGAAACAACAATCCCGTGAGTAAAGACTTGAAATTCGGTGGAATAAATTTAAAGAATTTGGCTGAAACCGGGAGACGAGAAAAAGGAAGTCCGTCTTCCGGCACTGCTTCTAAGATCAAAGCAAAGGACAGGAGGAGCTGAATGCGCTGTGTGGGGAAGCGTTAAAGAGGGACGTTCGTGCATTTTTGGACTGACTTTTAAAGAAGAAATACAGAATTATCCGTGAGTAAACCTTTAAAATTTAATTTGGAGCGGTCCCCTTGCCTGGGGGCAACAGAGGTTGTGATCTCCAATTCATCGGACTGCCGGGGGGGAAGTTGCCTTAACTGTGGAACTGTTACAAAACTCCTAGATACTTTTGGATACTAAAGTGACACTTTTGAGCTCAACTAGCTAGATTGGATATTGTTGCAGGCACTTTGTTGGAACTTTGTTAAAGTTTGGAAGTGCTCTGCAGAATCTGCTTTTTAAGTGTTTTGGGACAATTGTGCTTTTAAAATCGGAACAATAGAGATTTTAATGGCGGAAAAGTTGCCTTCTTCTTACTGAACTCCGGTGGCACTCCCCCTAGAGGACTTTGGGAATATAAAGGCCTGGGAACAGCTCTATTTGTTTACTTTCTCTCATTGGATTGTTTTTGAAGTGGACTTGTCTTTCCCATGGGATTACAATATTTGACCTTGAACATTGACTGATGAGTGGTACAGGAAAGACAAGAGCAGCCAAAGCTAAGGAAGCTAAGGAAAAAGAAAAAGCGAAAAAGCAGGCACAGCTTGTGCAAACAACTTTGGCTCAGGGACGCAGATTATCAGTTCCAGCTGTGCTTGCAACGCAAAAGTTAGAAGTTGAAAAGCCTAAAGAACTTGAAGAGGAGGATATGGCAGCAGGAGGATCAGAGGCTGTTCTGAAGCAAATTTTGGAACAACTGTCAACCTTAAATCAAAAAGTAGATAATCAATCAATCAAAATTGACCAAGCTACATCCTCGATTCAGAAATTGACGGATCAGGTTTCCCAACATACACAAGCAATTGAGAAATTGCAAGGAGCAACAGAAGAGAATCGTAAACTAGCAGGGGAAGCCATTCAAATAGCTACGTCAGCTAAGAAAGAGGTCGAGGAAGTTAAAGCAGAAGTCAAGCCTCTGCATAAACAGATTGGGGACCAGCAAACCTATCTTTCTTTGGTGGAATTGAAAAATCGGGAGACCAACCTCAGATTGAGGGCTATCCCAGAAATTGAACAAGAAGATCTGATCGGATTTTTGACAACAGAATTCTCAAAGTTCTGGGCTATAAAAGAAGAAACTGATTTTAAAATAGTATCGGCTTTTCGACTGGGAAGATTGGTAAGAAAGGACAGATCTAGAGACTGTTTGATAGCTTTGAGAACAAGGGATGAGAGAGACAAGATACTAGGCCTTCACTTTAAAAACTCACTTGAGATACAAGACAAAAGGGTGGAAATTTATAGAGATATACCTAAACAGTTATTGGACTTGAGAGCCACCTACTCAGAATTGGCAAAGTTGTTGAGACTCAACTCAGTTCCTTATAGGTGGGAGTTTCCACAAGGATTATCATTTTCCTACAAACAGAAGAAGGTTAAAATAAGAACACCAGAGGACCTACAAAAGTTCCTGCACGACCACGGAGAAGATCTCCAAAAAGAAGCAGCAGCTCACTGGCCCCTACCTCAATCTGGGCCTATACCGCCTGGTGGCGGAGGAACGCCTATACCCTCGGGACCAGAGGACAAAGAAGACACACCACTCTAGGTGGAACAAAATAATACAGGATGTCTCTGCAGCTACTTAGTTGGAACATAAATGGCGGAAATTCCCCGGAGAAAAGAAGGAAGATATTTCACATATTGAAGAAAGAACAATTGGACATTATTTGCCTACAAGAAACTCATGTGACCAGGCTCCATAGAAAAGTTTTGGTTAACAAAAGACTAGGCCAAGAATTTATTTCATCAGATAAGGTTAAGAAAAGAGGAGTGGTGATTTACGCTAAGGAGAGCCTGATGCCCAAATTCTTATTTAAGGATGAACAAGGAAGAATCTTGGCGATTGAAATCCAGACACAAGGAGAAAAAATCTTGATATTAGGAATATATGCTCCAAACGACGGGAAATCAGAATTTTTCAAGAAGCTGCATGAGATTTTGCTGGATTATTTGGACTATAACAACATCATAATGATGGGAGACATGAATGGAGTGGTGTCTACACATATGGACAAGTCTCAAAGTCAAAATTTAACATCAGACGGTAGACTGCCTAAAACTTTTTTCGAATTAACTGACAATTTGGATTTGATTGACATATGGAGGACAAAGAACCCCCTAGGTAAAGAAGGAACTTTTTTCTCTGAGGCCCACCTGTCCTGGACAAGGATCGACCAAATCTGGACGTCTAGAGGGCTGGCACCTAAGACCAGAAAGGTGGAAATCTGTCCAAAAACATGCTCCGACCACAACGCTCTGAAATTAGAATTCAGATTAACTCAATCCGGTTCCTTCAGATGGAGAATGAATGACACACTATTAAGAGATCAAGAGATTGTGAAAAAGGCCCAAAAAACGCTAAAGGACTATTTTGAGATAAATTTGAATACTACAGTAGAAAAAAGAACGATCTGGGACGCAAGCAAAGCTGTTATGAGAGGGTTTCTGATACAACAGAATACAATTAAGAAAAAGCTCTGGAATGGAAGGAAGGACAAAATATTGGAGAAAATACATCAAGGAGAGAAAAAATTGAGAACTAAACCAAAGTCAAAGGAGGTGCTGAGAGAAATCAAATTCCATCAAGCAGAATATTCTAAGTTGATAAACCAGGAGATTGAATGGAAAATTAAACAGATGAAGCAAAGATCGTTTGAATCAGCAAATAAATGTGGAAAGCTGCTAGCTTGGCAGCTGAAAAAAAGACAAAAGCTAAATACAGTTACAAATCTAGAGATTGAAGGAAGAATGGTACAGAAACCAGAAGAAATTAGGAAGTGCTTCCACAGATATTTTAAAGAACTTTATGCACAGGGGCCTCAGAAAGAATCAGAGATAGATCAATTTTTAAAGACAAATGGACTATCAAAAATAACTCAAGATAAAAGATCAATCTTAAACTCTACAATAACTTCACAGGAAATTGAAGGTGCCATTCAGAATATGCAACTAGGCAAATCTCCAGGCCCGGATGGGCTTACCTCCAAATACTACAAGACTTTGAAGGATTATTTGATACAACCTCTGTTGGAGGTATGCAACCAGATTATGGATGGGAAGAGGGCACCAGAAACGTGGAAAGAAGCTTTCATCACATTGATACCTAAGACAGAATCTGAAAAGACTCAGCTTAAGAACTACCGTCCCATCTCACTCCTGAATGTGGATTATAAAATATTTGCAGACATTTTGGCAAGTAGACTTAAAAAGGTCTTAAATGAAGTAATTCACAAAGACCAAGCAGGCTTTCTCCCTGGTAGACATTTATATGAGAATACCAGAAACATCATTGACATTTTGGAACTTCTGCAAACCAATAGGAACACAAGGGCGGTGTTAATTTTTATTGATGCGGAGAAAGCATTTGACAACATATCTTGGATGTTTATGAAGAAAAACTTGGAAGGGATGGGAGTGGGACGGGGGTTTGAAAATGGAATACAAGCAATTTATTCAGAACAGAAAGCTAAACTAATAGTGAACAATGTGGTGACGGAGGAATTTAAAATTGAAAAAGGGACACAACAAGGGTGCCCTCTATCCCCTCTTTTATTTATTTCAGTCCTGGAGGTGCTACTGAACATGATAAGGGAGGACCGGTTGGTACAAGGGATAGAGGTCGGAGTGAAACAATATAAACTGAAAGCTTTTGCAGATGATCTAGTTTTGACACTGCAGGAGCCAGAGCCCAGTACAAAAAGAGTTCTGGAACTTATATCTGAGTTTGGTCGGGTGGCGGGATTTAAGTTGAACAAACAAAAAACTAAGGTTCTGACCAAGAATTTGACAGAGGGGTTTCAGAGAGAAACAGAATTAAGTGTGGTCAAAAAAGTGAAATACTTAGGGATTTATTTGTCTTCCAAAAATTTGAATTTATTTAAAGACAATTATGAGAAATGTTGGCTGGAAGTTAAAAAGGACTTAGAAATTTGGTCAAGATTGAAACTTTCCTTGTTGGGAAGAATCGCAGCTATAAAAATGAATGTATTGCCGAAAATGTTGTTTTTGTTTCAAACCCTACAGATCGTGGACAGAGTGGAATGTTTTGGAAAATGGCAGAAGGATATATCTAAGTTTGTCTGGCAGGGCAAAAAGCCTCGAATAAAGTTTAAAATATTAACTGATTCGAAAGAAAGAGGAGGGTTTGCCCTGCCGGACTTGAGGTTGTACTATGAAGCTGCAGCCTTCTGCTGGCTGAAAGATTGGCTTTTGTTGGAAAACACTGATGTTCTAGATCTGGAAGGTTTTGACAATGCTTTTGGTTGGCATGCATACCTATGGTATGACAAGGTTAAAGTTCATAAACTGTTCAGAAACCATATTGTCAGAAAAGCAATTTTTGCAGTCTGGTTGAAATACAAAGACTTATTAGAGAGCAAAACCCCGAGGTGGTTATCACCGGTAGAGGCCAAGGCTCGAAAAAGACCCAATATGGAGGCCTACTGGCCGAAATATTGGGAATTAATTGAAAAAATTGGAGATAACTGGAAGTTGCAGAGTCAGGATAAACTAAAAAACAAGGTGCGAGATTGGTTACACTATGCTCAAATTCAAGAGGTTTTTAAAATGGACAAAAAAGTGGGTTTCCAGGTGGAAAAATCGAAATTAGAGACGGAATTGTTAGAATCAAAAACTAAGACACTTTCGAAAATGTATAACTTGCTGCTTAAATGAGGATGAGACAGTTAAATCTGCCATGATAAAATGGGCACAGGATGTTGGACATAACATTATGTTTGAAGACTGGGAAAGGTTATGGAACACCGGAATGAAATTCACGGCATGTAGTGCCCTGAAGGAAAACATTATGAAAATGATATACCGGTGGTACATGACCCCAGTCAAGTTAGCTAAGATTCACCACCTGTCTGACAACAAATGTTGGAAGTGTAAGGAGGCAGAGGGGACTTTTTTTCATCTCTGGTGGACCTGCCCAAAAGTGAGGGCCTTCTGGGAAATGATTTATAATGAATTGAAAAAGGTATTTAGGTATACCTTTCCCAAGAAACCAGAGGCCTTCCTGCTGGGTATGGTGGACCAGAAAATGTTAAAGAAGGACAGAACTTTGTTTATGTACGCTAGCACAGCAGCAAGAATACTCATCGCAGAGTTGGAAGACACAAGATTTGCCCACGCTGGAGGAATGGCAGACGCAGTTGATGAACTACATGGAGATAGCTGAACTGACCGGCAGAATCCGAGATTTGGACCAAGAAACAATTGAGGGGGACTGGAAAAAATTTAAAGACTATTTGCAAAAATATTACAAACTGTACGAATCTTAAGATAGTGCACGATCAGGAAATGTTATGCTTTAGCAATTATGATTAAGTAAATGGTAAAATAAGTGATAAAAGAGAAAAGGAGACAAATTGAATTGAATATGTTATGTTTATTTTAAAGGTATTAAAACTGAGATATAATACATTGAATTTGGATACATAACAATTGAAAGTTACAGTGAGGTATGAAATAAGGTAACAAATTGCTGACATGGTTAATTTAAAGAACGCAGATCCGGAAGGGGTGGGGAAGTCCAAATGTATCTATTTCTTTCTTTTTCTTTTCTTTTTTCTGTGTGTGTTGCTTTTTGTATTGCTAAAAAAGAAAAAATGTTTCTTGTATCTATTGTATGTGTCTGCAATGTACAAAACTATGGAAAGAAACGCAATAAAAAATTTTATAAAAAAAAAACAAAAAACAGAAGCAACTTGGGAGGTGGCTGGTAGTTCCCAGGCTGAAAATTGACCTGTATTCTTGGAGTTCCTCTCACTTAGGAGTAAAATGAGGGGTAGTGGCAGACATAAGTGGGGTGTTGCAGGCTGGCCTCAGCCTTGCAGCTGCAGAATAATTTCTGTATCAGCAGGCTGAATGGTGGTGGGGATGGGAATCTGGTAGACATAATGGTTGGAGGCGTGAATAATGGAAATAAAAGATGGTTCTATTTCACATTTTTATCTAGAATGCCACAAATACTGAAAGAAATGTCACTGGACATACTTAATAGTGCAAGGGTGTCTTCAAGCTGCTGTGTGGTATTAAGCTGCCCTTAACAGGAGAAATTTTGCCACCCATCAGCCTTCTTTTTTAAGCCTATTGATAAGACAATGGATTGTCTCTATATGCCCATATTTAACTGAAAGGGTTTAAGCATGGGTCTGATTTAGGTTTTTATTTGTGTTGTTGAGTTTTGTAATGTTGAATTTTTCTTTACTTTTTTTTTGTAAGCTGCCCTGAAAATTTCAGCCGGCACTGGAGGGTGAGGTATAAATCTTAGAAGTAAGTAAATAGCAAAGCAAACCTCCCACAAATGTGTTTTCCCCCCTCAGAGAAAGTTGGTCTTTCAAGCACTATGGGTTGATCGCTCCTACAAATATCTTGTGGCAATTGGCACAGACTTTATAAAGTTGCATGGTGGCAGATTTGGAACAGAATTATGAGCATGCAGGGGCCCAGTTGAAATTTATGGGATTCTTTCTGACCATAAAAGAAAGCTTTCTGTCCTGACTTCACTGGCCATGACATAGTCTGAGCCTGCTGTCATAGAATTGTGAGGATTATCTTGCAATAAAGACAAGGTGATGTATGGAGCATTGCTTTGGATATAAAAAGTTTCAGCTTACATCTTCCCTAGGTAAAAGGGAAATATGATCCAAAGGATCTGCCTACCTACTCTTTAATATTTCTATTCTACTCCTTAGCTTTAATATTCATTCAATTTACATAGAAAGGAAATGGAATCAAATACCAAGTACAAGTGGAAGAAAGTATAAAATACAAATACAAAAATATAATAAAAACTACATCAGTAGGCAGTAACAGTTAGAACAAGAGACAAAAAATAATAAACATATAGTGATGTTCATGCCAGACCAGCTTTCCAGTGGAAGAAATTCCACCAGCACTACTGAGATGGTCCTCGCTTTGATCACCACCCGCTGTGGCAAGCGCCCCTGAAGATGACCTCAACATAAAGGCATGCTACTAAAACTAAGAACATACTATCACAAGGAGAACCTGCTGTCTCATCTACTTCAACATCCTGTTCTTACTGTGGCCAACCAGATGCCCGTGAGAAACCTGCAAGCATAAACTGGCATTAAGATATACTTGAATGAGTATATCTGAATTAAGGTCCTCAAGCTACACAGCAATAGTTGGTGGAAAGAGATGTTTCCGATGAACTCAGAAATCACCACTTCTAAGGTGTTTTCAGTGGGTCTGGAGTTTGCTTCAAGTGAAACCCCAGTACAGTGGTACCTCGGGTTAAGTACTTAATTCGTTCCGGAGGTCCGTTCTTAACCTGAAACTGTTCTTAACCTGAAGCACCACTTTAGCTAATGGGGCCTCCTGCTGCCGCCGCGCTGCCGGAGCACAATTTCTGCTCTCATCCTGAAGCAAAGTTCTTAACCCAAGGTAATATTTCTGGGTTAGCGGAGTCTGTAACCTGAAGCGTATGTAACCTGAAGTGTATGTAACCCAAGGTATCACTGTACACTATAAAATGCTAGGCAGAGAGAAGCATAATTCTAAGTTTGCTTAAATTAGTTTCCGGCATGTTTTACATGCAGCAGCACAGCTATACGAGATATTAATTATCACATTTTGTTTTGTTTTGTTTTTGTTCTTTGCTTTGTTATGTATTACACTGTGAACTGCCTTGAGATCTTTGGATGAATGGTGATATACAAAGTTTTAAAATATTAATTATTTAATTAATTATGCAGTTTGCCATTGAGTGTGACCTAAAGTTTCGAGGGGAAAGCATCTAAATCAGGACTCTGGAGTGGAAGTACGGGACTTTAACCCTTTTCCCCTGCTGTGGTCTAGACGGGGCGGGGGGGGGGGGTTCCTGCATTAGAACAAATGTAAGCTCTTTTCCCCATTACAAATTGCAGGCATGAGTGGGGAAGAGCCCTGATTCGTATCAAAATTGCAGTAGGGACTGAAGGGTTAAAATCTCCCTATCTCCCATCCCAGAGTCTTGATCTAGATCAAGTACACCACACGGGCAATTTGTGAAATAAAGAGCTTTCACTCAAAGGCTAACTAAATGATTAAAAACACAGGTAGTTTAGTATTAAGGTACATGTAGAAACACTATATACTATGGATGCAAAGAACAGAGGGGGTTTTCCCACAGTGATGAAGCTCCATGCTTATTCAGGTGTGTGGCATTAGATAATGATAATAATAATAATAATAATAATAATAATAATAATAATAAATTTTATTTATATCCCGCCCTCCCCAGCCGAAGCCGGGCTCAGAGATGCACCAACATTTGACAAAAGTTGGGAAATTTCTATGCTATATCTTCTAAACACACTGAATCAACACTTGTCAAATGTTAAATTATAGAATCTGTTGGAAAACTCACCCCAGAACAGGTGTGCATGAAAAAGAGTCAGATCTCATAAGTGTTCCAATGCAGTAATTTATCAACAAATCACACTATAAAACTCTCAACTAATTACAAGAGTCGCTTCCTCTTTTTCTGCTGAGTATTAGTCATGTAAACTTGATGAAAAACACTTCGTATGCAGTAAACATATCAAAATGCTAGAAACAAGGAAGTCAAAATAACAGCTGCATAATAATTGCTGCAGTAGTCACTAAACTGAAGTCTTTTTTTATTATTCCTCTCTTTTATTGATCTACAAAACATCTAAGGCAATATTACTAACAGTCTTTGAAATAAAGGACTGAGGGGTAGAAGGGGGAACATGGGAGAAGGGAGGCACGTTAACAACACCTTTCAATTTCACCTATCATTCCATAAAATGGGACTCCATGGTGCAGCCAACTGCACTAATCTCAAAAGGAAAGCTTGCATTGACTGGAAAAATTGCCCCAAAATTGGATGATCTGGTAATGCATCACAACTGAATTCAAAGATGATGTGCCATGTTCTTTATGACACTAAGCAGAAGCACTAAATGATAGCAGTTCTAAAATAAGGGTTCTAAACATGGAGGGAACCTACACAAGTGGAACAGGTACCCCGCTCCAGAAATAATTCCTTGGACTCATGGAAGATGACAGTGATGAGTTAGTGAAGCTAGGATGCTCATCTCTACGCTCTCTCCTTCATATCGTGAAGCATTTAGAACTCATGAATAGAGCTTTCACTGATCAGTTTCAGCTGATTTATCAGTTAATCTACTAAATACTCAATAAATGTATATATGGGTAAAAGCAGCTCTCCGAAGCAGAAAACATACCGGTATTCACTTTGTTTTAAGTTTGCACATGAATATGTAGTAGCAGCTATGATATTACAAGAAGAATCCATTCTTTTTGTGAGAGAAAGCATTGAATACTTATTTTTAAATGGTGTTTGGTATCTGCATTTTTTATAAGTACCTGTATTATTATTTTTAACTGCAATCCAATTACTCAGGCATACCTTAGACCACCGATGGCCAAACTTGGCCCTCCAGCTGTTTTGGGACTACAACTCCCATCATCCCTAGCTAACAGGACCAGTGGTCAGGGATGATGTGAATTGTAATCCCAAAACAGCTGGAGGGCCAAGTTGAGTGATCCAATCAATCAATCAAAGGTTATTTATTTATTGTGGTTAATGGGAATCTGAGGGAGGATGTGCATAAAAACTGGTGACTAAGCACATTCACATTAAGGTATGGAGAATAAACTGACTGAATAAATTTTCACTTCGTCAAAATGCATAGGCTCGGGTACATATTAACAACACAATTCTATACATGTTTATTCAGAAATAAGTCACACTGAATCCCATTGGACTTATTCCCAATAAAGTAGGTATAAGACTTCAGTCTAAATCAGTTGAATGTAGTCCTAATTTAAATCAATGGAATAAATTATTAATGACTTATCATTTTATTTTATTTTTAATTTCCATACTGCCCTTCATCCAAGGATCACGGGGCAGTTTACAATGTAGAAAATATAAAACACATAAAGTAGTAACAAACAAAAACAATACCCGCCCCCCAATTTTAAAGGCCTCCCTAGAGAGAACATGCCCCAAGTTTCAATGGAAACTATGTTCAAGTAATACTGGTGTACATAGTTTTGTATATGTATGTACTGTATTCCCACCTTGGGAACCATGTATATTGCCTGAATAATGTACACAATGGTTTTAAAGGCTAAAAATATTCATTGAGAAAAAATACAAGAGGTTGTTGCGCTGGTGTTTATTCATAACAACCAGGCAATCGGCAAAATCCACTCGCCTCACCTTCCTGTCAATGAAGGGATCTCATCTTAATTCCAAGTGAACATCTGAAGCAATGTACATTTTTTTTCCTTAGTATGCATTTCAACTCCTCTACTTCCTGAGGTGATGCTCTGTTTACAGGCCTGTTTACAAAAAAACGTGTTTGCTCTCTTTAGCCAAGGAACAGAAGAACATGAAGAAAATTTCTCCTCATACCACTCAAATTTGTCACAGCTTATTATTCCTCAGTTGTGGCCCTAAAACAAAAGTAGACAACTATCTGCTCTTCAGCATGAGCTATTCATGTCACACGTGAGAAATTAAACAGAATATGCTACTCTACAAAAAATTTCTGGGTGCTCACAAAGCCACTTCCGCCCTATGGAGGAGGTGGGGTTGCGGGCGTCACGGCCCCGACACGAGCACACCGGCTGGAACCAGCCGCTGCACGATTGGGGGGATTCCTGGCCGCGTCATCCCCTGGCCAGCCAATCGGCTGGCTCAGGGGGCGTGGCCTGCCCTATTTAAGGCAGGACGCGGCCGGGGATCTCTCTCTTTGCCGTCTGCCAATAACAGCTCATCACCTGTAACCAATAAAGTTGTGGTCTTATTTAGCCCATTAACCTTAATAATTGTGTCATGTGTCATTATTTCCACTGGTGGGGGCGGGAACTCGCCACGCAATAAATTTAACTGCAAAATGAACCATAATCTATAAATTCAAAGGCAACGCAAATACCTCAGTGACTGATCACACCCCCACAGTTACAACTCAGACGTTAAAAATGTGGGTCTAAGGTGGTATGCATTATCTAAATGGCCTTGGTAGATAGAAATATCTTCACCTTATGTCAAATACGATAACAAGGTGATGTCAGACATTAACTCCAAGAAAGCCTGTCCCATTGCCAGGGTGTCACCTGACAAATAGGCCCTCTCCTTGGTGAGTTTCCACCTCACTTGATTCTGAAGGGCACTCTGAGCAAGGCGTCCAAGGAAGATCTTATGGTTTGGCTCAGTTGCTTAGAGCGTGGTGGTGATGACGCCAAGGTTGCAGGTTCATCCTTGTATGGGGCAGCTCCATATTCCTGCATTGCAGGGAGTTGGACTAGATGATCCTCAGAGTCCCTTCCAACTCTACAGTTCTATGATAAGGGTAAGTACTGCTCATGCAGAAAGAGCTATGAGCCTGTGGATCCTTCGGTGGATGCTTCGTTCATTGTATATCTTGCATGTTTAAAGAATGATGCTCCTCTCTGTTGCCCAAAATCAGGGCCATTTTAATTATGTATTTTTAAATTATCTGAGGGAGAACAGAACCACTAGCATAACAGATTTTAACCTGTGGCAATGCCCACCAAGCAGCCATCTTCTAAAACCCCATTTATTTGGAGATTGACTTGGCCAGGATATGGACTTGGCACAAAGAATGCCAAAATTGGACATTTACCAGTCTATCACAGCAAACAGTAGCATTTTATTAGAACATGCTCGAAAATAATTCATGTTATATTCGTAAAGATAAAGGATTCACAATCATGAGAGAGCTTTTGAAATGTTAGTTTCCACTGGCGAATTACAATGCAATTTTCTAGCCAACTAATTTCACTCAAAAAGATAATGACTTGAGCAAAAAGCTAATCAACTGCCAATCAGGAATCCTTGAAGCAGAGAATGTAAAATATTGAAGCCATTTTTACAAGTCATAAAAAACACTTATGTTCCATGATATGTCATAAAATCTGTGATGGAAATCTGAAGTTGATGAAGCATTCTTATTTCTCCAGTGATTTCCCTAAACAAACAGCTTTCAAGTTTAACCAAATCTTCCATTAATATTCAGGCCAATTTAAGGAGCATCAATGCTACACAATTAACTGTGTAAATGTCAGCAAGAGAACTAAACAGATTAATCATCTGTCTTGTTTTGCTTACCTGTCAATGCTACTAATTTCCCTGGGGGGAGGGGTTGGCTGGGGGCAAAGGTAAAACTTCACCTTTGAAGTACAGATTTTTAATCACAGTCACAGGAAGATACAGCAAATCACCAGAAGGTGTAATTTACACTTAATTTGCACTCTCATTATTACCGTAGTCTATATCATTCAATTTGCACATTTCCTTGACAGATTCTCCATAATTTCAAAACTAGTCCATTGAAAATGCTAAGAGTCCTACACAGTAGATTAATGAAAAGGCATCATGGTTCCACAAGGCAAAACAAACATTTACTAACGTTTTTCTTTCTTTTCTCTCTTTCACTTCAAATTTTAAATTAAATAATGATTTGTTCATATTTCTGCTTTGCAACTAATGCACCTTTCAGGGCAGGTCTGCCATACATACGCATTAAGGAAATAATGACACCCACCTGTTTGTCATTCCAAGCAATGTGCAAATTCATTAATTAATGGCCTAGTTTGCACATAAGGTACAGCTAAAGGTACCCCTGACCGTTAGGTCCAGTCGCAGACGACTCTGGGGTTGTGGCGCTCTTCTCGCTCTATAGGCCGAGGAGCCGGCATTTGTCCACAGGCAGCTTCCGGGTCATGTGGCGAACCAGAGCAGCGCACAGAAATACCGTTTACCTTCCTGCTGGAGCAGTACCTATTTATCTACTTGCACTTTTGACATGCTTTAGAACTGCTAGGTTGGCAGGAGCTGGGACCAAGCAACGGGAACTCACCCCGTCGCGGAGATTCGAACCGCCGACCTTCTGATCGGCAAGCACTAGGCTCAGTGGTTTAGACCACAGCGCTACCCGCGTCCCCCACATAATGCTAAGCAATTCATGACTAAGAGCAAACATCTAAGCATGCAGACTCCAGGAGAGCAGGCTGCAGCTGCTTTACTCCTTTCCTTGTTGCTCTGGCACTGTGCTGCACAAAACTAAGCCATAGTTTGGTTTAGCATATCATCTGAAGTGAGGCTTGCACTTCAGCTTTCTCCAGACTAGTCATGTGTTGTAACCAAGGCTTGTTCTATGGTTTATAGCTCATATGTTGTCTGTGAGAGCAAAAGCATAAGCCTGGGTTCAGAAAACATGCAAAGCCAAATTATGGCACAGCAGCAAAACAACCAGGAAGGAGTAAAGCAGCCACAATCTCCTTTCCTGGATGCCACACATTCACACTAAGCCATGGTTTGACATCATGCGATGTGCGAACCAGATCAATGCATTTCCTCAATGAAGAGAGAGCAAGCATGGACTACAAAACATTGGTGTACAACATCCATTAATTTCAGGTGGACTCTCACAGGAGACTTGCCCAAGCAAATTCAGCTGAATGAACAATATACAGAGCTTTGCTGGTTTCACTCTTGGAATAACTTGATATGGAATGGGTTTTTGATTCCTAAAATATTCCACCTAGCCATGTCAAAGGGAGATGTGAGGTAGCAAGACCCCCTCCACTGGACTGGGTGGGAGCAACTCTCACTTCAATCTTTCTCTCCCACAACTGTTACCCGCAGTGATCATTGCTCATGACCAATATGTAACTTCATTATGTAACAATATGGAAGTTTTGGTACTTGCTTTTCTCTTCACTGTCCTTTTTGCATTGTGTCTATTAAAAAGCAAGTGGACTTAAACTGTAAATCAGCTTGAGTGCTTTTGCACAAAGGTGGCATACAAATGTAGAAGGAAGGAAGGAAGGAAGGAAGGAAGGAAGGAAGGAAGGAAGGAAGGAAGGAAAATTCTATACTGAAATACTTTGAATTAAAGGAAGTCCCACTACATGAGTTTAATTTGAGATGTGTCACCAGCATGGCATACACATTGTAACGGGCAGATCTCCCCTGATGTACTGGTGTAGAAAGACAAGCTTTTCCTTTTATCTTGAATTTTGCTTTTTTTTAAAAAAAAAAAAAAGTTGAACAAAAAGCAAGAGAGAGAAAAAGTAAGGATTTGGGTTATAGTTTTTAATTAGGTGGATTTTATTTCTCATCTGAACAAGTTTAATTATACCATTTAAGTGTGCTATCTGATTGCGATCATATCTTTCAAAAGAAATAGGTTGATTGCTCTATTTTAAATTGAACTGTAACTGCTTCATATTCCATAGGCATGGAAAATGCTCATCTTCTAGTTTTACATGATATGTGAAATACATCTTCCCCATTATCAGTCAAGAATAATAATAATTATTTGATTTATGCATTGCTCCCCACTAACGAAGTCCTGAAATAACTCACAGCGACTATAGAATGAAAAACCAACAAAACGAAACAAAACAAAGCAATATACCAATTAAAATACCCTTAAAAGTTCACTCATAAAAAATCAGTCACCCCCTCCCCAGAAAGAAGAAGAATCCTTCACCATTCAGCAACAGGATAAATGCCCTGTAGTGATAAGAATTCACTCCAAAACTTCGGATAACCCCACTTAGCAGTTTTATGTAATGTTGAACAGCATGGAGGATAAAATTAAAGCTAAAATAAATGCAAAAGCCCACAATGGGGGCTTCATGGGGTCAAATAATACTACACCCAAGTATCATCTTCAGAGTTAACTATCCAAGGACTGGAACCGCTACAAGGCAGCACCGTCCACTCCCAACTCAGACAGTCGCTCCAGAATGATCCCGTGATTAATGGTAACAAAAGCCATGGAGGGATCCAACCAATCCGTGTGGATGTGAGCCACTTTCTCCTGTCACTAATGACGCCTCACAACACACGCTCAGCTGTATGCTTCTCATGGGTTGGTAATTCAGTCACTGACAGGAAAAAGAAGGGTAAGGCTTATTTAGAAATTGATTGGAATAGACCTCCAAACAGGATGAAAGACTTGGCAGAGATTTGTGAGCATGTCCCAAGAAACAAAGAGTGATCAGTCTCCAGACATGCAGAATTAAATCTTAGATGACATGACACAGCTTGTTCATGGGGACATAACACAAAGGATAAATAATTCAGATGGTCCCTGGGATGTACTCCTGGAAGATTCTACTAGAGACAAAAACAGTTATGAAAATCCAAACTCGAAGAGTATCATAATGCCATTAAAAACAAACAAACCACAAAGCACTGAGTTAGCTTTCACAGAAACTCTTCCTCAGGTTCAGTGTTAAAAGTAAAGAAATGAGGGGGGAAATATTCCTAGTGTCAGGCATAGTAAGTTCTGCTATATATGTAACTGTCTTAAGATGATCAATCAGGAAATTCTTTCCAGAAAGTCTCTAGGGGTGTTTTTAGAGGGTGTTTTTTTTATTGTTTGCTTTCGTATTCATTTGGAAATTCTTGAGGTTCTAGAAGCTTCCGATAATGTCCTACCAGCCTGAAGATGGAATGAAGGAATCTGTCTCAATTAACTGCTAAAAGATGCAGTGAGCGTGTCTAGTCTAGATGGTTTTAAAAGGGGATTAGACAAATGAATGGAGGGTAGGTCTATCAACGGGCATTAGTAACTATGTCTATATGGTACCGCCAGGTCACTGAATACCAGTTACTAGTAAGCCACAGCAATGGAGGGATCTTGTCTTCAAATTTGGCTTTTAGGCTTCCAAGAGAACTCAGGGTGCTAGAATGGTGAAACTTACATCTGATATCAAGCAATGCTTCTGGCAACTTCATCATGCAAAGCATCCACCTTACCTCAGAATATCCACAAAGCTGAAAAGCTTTGTAAGTAACTGGTGAAGAAAACCAGTTCAGAAGATTTAAGAGAAATAACTGGTTTTTTAAAAAAGTTATTCGGAAAGTTAAACCAACAAAATCACATGGTAAATGAAATGTAGTATCCTCTGAAAAAAGAAAGATTATACTGCAAAAGGTGTATGTGAAGAACTTGAATTTTGAAGAGGATAAAGAATCCTAAAGAACTTTCCATAGCAAAAAAAAAAATATATTTTTAAAATGGAACAAGAAATATATCAGGATAGAGCAACTTTTGCAGAAATGTACGAACGTCTGCCTTCTGCAGTACATCATCGGACAGCTTACATTTTCCATTCAGATGTGGATCAATCAGCCACAAAGGTTTTCAGTAGCTCATAAACTTAGTTGTGCTTTTTAAAAAAATGTTGCATAGCTATAACTTCGAGTAAAAATTGTTTGCCCCACTCGAGCAGTTAGATCACCTCCCACAACATTATGAGAGTTTCCTGATAGATTACCAGTTGCCCCCAAAACAATCTACAGGGATGCCCAAACATTTTGTGAAGACTGCAAAGAATTCACTGTGGGACGCAGACATTAATACTAAATAAAGAAATATCATTATTGAGATGAACCTGAAGTGTCTAGACTCAAGAGGCTCAGGACAAAGATTGGTCCTGTTAAAGACAAGGCCTTCCCTTAGGGCAAGTTTGTCTTTCTCTTTTCTCCATAGGGAGAGCAAAGTTTATTGTAGGACACCTACTGCATTTATGATCTTTCCCTGAGCCTGAATGTTCATCAACTCAAACCGCGCTACCAAGGCTGCTTCATCAGAAGGTAATTGTTTTTCCAATGCAACCAGCCCTTCTAAGAGATGTGTCTCGAAGGGGAAAGTGGAGCTTGCTTCCCTCTGCAGCTTCACCCCACTAATCCTCTGGTAAGCCATCAATACTTCTGGGAGGTTGTTTAGATTAAACAGTATATCCTCTTGTTTGGAAATTGGCATCTACTGGAAATGTTTCAGCAGCTCCACACCTGTCCCTACCTGTAGGCTGTTTTCCAACTTCTCTGCCAAAGGAAAAGCAACAAATCAGGGACAGCAATTCACCAAGGACAAGTACTAGAAATAAAAGAACTATCTCTAGAAAATTGGAGAGTTGGAGATTATATTGGTATTTTAGTCACCGTACTTCAGTCCTCATCTGAGCTCCATCCCAGAAGTGGTAACTGTTAGTGTTAGGGCTGCAGTGCAGCTGTGGGCAAGTGTTGGTGGCAGTGATGACATAAGAGCCTGATTGGTGGTAAAGTACCTAGTAAAGGCCCATTGCCATAGACAGCTGTCTAGTCAACTGATTTTACCCTGAAGAGGCTGTACAGCAGAGATTCAGCAATGCTACTACACAACAGCTTGTCAACGTTGACTTGTAATCATAGTTGCTCAATAGCTTAAGGCTCAATTATGCCATTTTTTCTGGTAAGTGTATATAAAGAAGGCATCAAAAATGCATCAAAATTATATACATCAAAAATGTATATAAAGAAGGCATCAAGAAGTTAAAAGTTGCCAACTGAATTGAAAATTATACATGCTTCAACTTATACATCTTCTGGAGACTAGAAACCGATCTGACAATAAAGGTGCAAGTAGTCCATTAAACAGATTTATTTGCTTCATTACATACTTATTTTATTTCAAGAGAACACAATCAATTGTTTAAAATAAATAAATAAATCCCAGCAGAAAGAGGAACAGTCGATGAAAAAGGAAGAGGTGACAAGCAGTGTGCTTGCTTGCTTATTTATCTGCAATATTTATAGACAATCCTAAAACCAAGTTCTCAAGGTGGCTCTCACCTGTTAAAAGAGAGAGCAGTCTTTGGAAAAGAACAATACTCTTACCATGGCCCAAAGAGCAGAGAAGGGGAAAGGAGAGAGGGGATCAAAATAACAATCCTTGGAAAAAGAGTAGAGCAGAGACAAGTGTTGCTCTTGAAGATTACACATGGGGCTTGATGTAAACTGCTTATCAAATTTTGTTTTTAATTATATGTGATGAAAAAGTTAAAGTCTCCTGCAACATGTGCCTAAATGTCAATTAACTTCATGCAGCCTAAGGAAAATTCAAACTAAATGAGAACGGCACAAGCACTTCCAGGACAGCTTTTGTTATGATTCTATATTCTTTCAAGCAGCATAGGATTTTACTTCATTATTTCCTCATGTACTTAAACATTGTTTGATGCCACTTTATACAACAAGGACTTTATTTTGTTTTATGTGCTTAAGAAATATCATCCAGGATCTTAAGTTTGATACCAACTTTAAAATGATGGTTTTTCTCCCAACAAAACAAAGATGTTATGACAGAGATCCTGAAGATTCAACATCTCTACAGCAAGATGTTCCTTTCATGCAAGCCTTTCAGGCTTCACCTCTAGCAGGAAGGATAATCCACAAAAGTGCATTGATTACACAGATGTAATAACCATCTTCCTGAAAGTGAGGAAAATGTGAATCATGTTTATAAAATCAATAAGGGAGAAATTAAGGAATGGAGCATTGAATTTTTTTTCTACCTGCCTATTCTCCCTTTGCTTCAACACTGTCATCCTTAGTTCCTTTGACAACTTCATAAACTCCATTATTTTGATACTTTGCCGTATCTGTTTTTGCACATGCACACATATTCCCTTCTTCTGTATACAATTTTTTTATCTTATTCTTCTACTAATATTGTGTCACTTACTATATACACATAGACATAAATCTTTTCTCAGAGAGAGAGAGAATCGCAGGGGCTTGATATACTAATCCCTATTAAATATGATATTTCTACTAAACTATGTAAGGCCAAATATATACAACCTGCCCAACTACATTTATAGGAAACAATGAGATTTCACTTCATCTTGGACCAAGAGGACTATCCAACAGCAGCAGTAGCCATTCCACTATTTCATACTGTGCAATTATTACATGAGCAGAACTCCTTCTTCCACAGAAAAGCATCAATACATTGCAAACAGTGAAAAGACTAGCACCACATGAAATCTTCTGCACACTTAAACCAAAGTAAGTCCCATCAAAATCAATACAACCATCTTCACAGCAAGCACACAATGAATTGTAACCTAATAAACTTATCCTCTGGGGGAGGCCACAAGCAGAACACTGCAGCCGTGCTTCACATGAGATGAATTAAAGGTACGGTTTTAACTTATAATACCTTTAAAGGCTTTGATGCCACATACTAATAAGAACACCTCCATCTCTGTCCTGATTTCCAAAATCAAAACAGCACTACCTTCTGAAGTCTATTCACCAAGTTAGGATAGCAGAGAGGCTATTCTTATTAGCTCTACTACCAAAGCCCAGGCATGCTTTGAAAGCATTATACGGCTCAATTCACAGAACTGCTGGGCATGTAATAGCCCCTTGAAATTCCTGTACGTGTCAGCTCCAACACTCATAACCAATCAATCACATGCAACAGCAGCTACCTGCGGAAACAAGTTCTTTCCCCACATGTTGGCAAGTGCTGAAAGACAATGGCTTGGATTCTAAGTTTCTATGAGCAGAGTTCTGCTGATGGGATGCTTCTTCTGATGAAAGATGTTGCAATTTATTTATTTATTTTTGCCAACTCCCCCTTTCCCTGCATCCCCCTGTGCAACCTGAAAATTTGCTCGGGGGGGGGGGGTGTTGGGGGGCATGAGTACAAGAGGCTGCACTGAGAAGCGGAAATCAACACAAATCACCACCCACAACTACTGCCAGCAGTAGCTTCTGCTGGATCAGAGTCCAACCCATGCGTGGAAGGTAGCCATCTGTTCATGGAAGGGCAACTCAAGATCTAGGTCAACATTTGCGTTGATACAAAACAACAACAGCAACCCTACAACACCCATAATCTTAGGCAATGGTTGTGGTGGTTGGGGCTAGTACAAGCTATAGTCTAAAACACCTGGAGGTCACAGCAAGTTGTGGAAGGTTGATGTGCAGCTGTGCACAATCAATTAGCAATCAACAGGGGAAATTCAAATGGGTGCTAGAGGTCCAGTTATAATATAAATTGGTCCTACTGTGTATTATTTAGACTAGCTTTTGTTATATGATGTAATGGCAGAATCATATGAATAACCCATAAGTGTCTAGATTCAGGTACGTAGCCGTGTTGGTCTGACGCAGTCTAAATAAATAAATAAATAACTAAATAAATAAATAGTCCAGTAGCACCTTAGAGACCAACTAAGTTTGTTCTGGGTATAAGCTTTTGTGTGCATGCACACTTCTTCAGATACACTGAAACAGAAGTCACCAGACCCTTATATATAGTGGGATGGTCAGGTGGGGTTTTTCCTCAGAAGGGTAGTAGGAGATGGGTGATTGACTCAATGGGTATGGTAAACGTGTTGACTGTTAACCACTGCCATAAGTGTCCAATGCGCCTTGTTCCCTAGTAGGTGTTTTTAGCATTGCTGCCTAAGTCACTCGTGGTGATCAGAGTTTTGACATATATTGTGACTTGGGTCAGAAACTAACAAAACCTTCACCCCTTTCCCACCAATTTCTTCCCCCCCCCCCCAGCACTTTATTACTTATATCCATCCCATGTCATTCTTCTGCCAGCAGGGAGAATGGAGTGGGAAAGTTGCATTGAACAAGAATCTTCTCCCTCTCCTGAAGCCTATTTATTTAACCAGATTCATATACTGCCTTTCAATGTGAAATTACTAGGGCAGTTTACAAATGTTAGAAAAATGAGGCAGTAATTATACAATAAGCATCAACAAAAGATTGCAAGGTAATGGCAGCGGTCAAAATCAAGACAATGATAATAGACATGGAAATTAAACAGGACTTTAGGGGCAAAGTCAAGCCTCCCTGGAGAGAGAACTTGACAAATGGTGCCACAACAGAAAGGCCCTCTTCCCACTCATCTCATCTTTCTCCTTCATCCAGAGCAGGTCTGTTTCTTAAGTCCTAATTCAGATCCATCTTAAAAGAAACAGAAGTACCTCCACTCATGGCGACCGCGTTGGAGAGTTTCTGATACGTGCAGTGCTATGCACTATGCGTCCCACATTCCATTGGAGGGAGAGGCAGTTATTGGAAGAGCTGCAAGTGAAAGCTCTCCCCCCGGACCGGGGGGGGGGGGGGAGGCTTACAAGGATAATTACTCCCAGATTATCCTTAATTAACTGCATGGATGGCATCCGCTATCGTGGGATCTGCTGTTTGCCATGGCAGCAGTGCCAGAAGTCCCAGGCAAACTTTTCAGAGGCAGACCCATGTACAACACATTGCTCCAGGCTAATCTAAAAATGACCAAAGGGTGAATAACCATGGCCAGGAAGACTCGCAAGCAGTGCCAAGGGCTCAGCTGGTGAAAGATAATCCAACCTACACCTGGACCCCAAATGACAAGTTGAAGTACAACCCCATCTGTAACAGGTTAAGTACCACCTCAAGTAGATGACCCACTAAGAAAAAGGGTCTGTCTTGTCAGGATTAAATTCATCCAGTCTATGGTGGATCCCAAACAAGGATATAGCACTTCCATAACCATGTGTGATATCTGTGTGAATACAAGCCTAAGCTTTTGTGGATGGAGCTGATATATTAACACAAGCCATTGTTGGATAGAACTGCAGTCCCAAACACATACAGGCCACCAGGTTGATCTAAAGAATATACCCAGGTTATGGTGACACCAACAGCACAATCCTCTATAAGTCTGCTAAAAAGTAAGCCTCAGTAACCTTGCTTAAATTGTTTCAAGGTAAATGTACGTAGGTATGCAGCTCAAGGTATACTTAGCCCCAGCAACATCAACACTTCAAAAAGTGGGAGGAGGGAGCAGGAGAGAGAAGGAGCTGACAAACTTGGCCAGGTTAAGAAATTATTTAATGATTCAGGCATGTAACCTGAAACAATTTAATTTGTCCCTTCCCCCTTAATTACTGTTGCAATTTACATATTTTGGCGTTTAACACAATTTAGCATTATATGAAACTGCTATCAATATCTAAATATATGGTGGAGAACAACAAAGCTTGTTTTTACGACCTACTGCTGAGAATTAAGTACTTGATAAATGAGGATTGTGTTAATTTGTGATTAACTTGTTTCCCCTTGGTGATTAAACATCTGGCTAGATCATTTACACCTAGATGCTCTATAAACAAAGCACAATACTAAGCAAATGTAGCATGGATTTTCAAACTCACATTACTGGAAAACAAAAATATAATAGCAGCTGGAGAAGAAAGGAGAAATATATTTGGAAACAAATCAAAAGATCGCCACATAACCTTTTTGGGGGAAGGGATGCATTTTGAAGAGCTATGTAAGTTATCTAGAATAAATGTGAAAAAAGACAGAAGATAAGACAGTGACATTTCCACCTTGCTGTGAATGGAACGGAAGACAGTTTAGCTAACAGCCAACTGAACTGCATCCAGCAGAGCACTGGCTCAGCTTAAACCAATCTGCTAGAATACAGCAGGCCACCTGACTATATGTATTAGAACAAGAACGGATGAAAACCCACATCTAAACACTGCAATTGAAATGGAAGGGGAAGGACAGGATGGGCAAACATCTCAAAAAGGCTTACAGAACTGTAGGCATTTACACACAGTCCCAATGAGTCAAATGGGGCGTACTTCTGGCTAGGTTTTCCAGACTATGGATGAGAGCCAAAGTTTGTGTAAGATTGTTTATGCAATCTCCCCCTCCCCATACTCCCCAGCCCCTTGAAAAGCCTCAGAAAGATTGGGAGGTCTCTCCCTGAACCATGTTGGCTGTGCTGCAGCAGGGGGCATTGAAAGGGGGGTAAGAAAAAGGAGGGAGACGTTTCTCTCTGCTCTGCCCTGCCCTCTCAACTCATTGCACCCATCAAAATTAAAACATTAGATAAAAACCAGGACAAACAATCAACGAATTGCCTATTAAAACAGGCCTTTTTAAAAACAGCAGCCTAAAGCAATAACGGGGCCTGATTCACTTCCATGGGATGTAGACCACTGTAGCCCTAGGCTGTGGTTACCACCAACCATGCTTAACAGGATTGAGGGATCTACAGCAGAACTTCACATGAGAATTGGAACATACAGGTGGAAAAGATCTGGAAGAAAGCAGTCAGTAAGGTGATGCCTCGGTGATGTCCCAATACCCTACTATAATTAAACTCAAGTATAACTTAAATAACCGCATATTCGTTCCCTGTTGACATGCTTCTCACCATTTCCCTCCTATTCTTCTTTTGAATCTTATGGGTTCAATCAAATAGTGCCCTTCTGTTTGCGGAAGGGGGGAGGCAATATTAACCAATTCCCCCCTCTCCCAGCAGTCCTCACCAATCCCAAAAATCTGCTTCTGTGAGTTGGGGGATTATCCAGAACAGTATGGAATGTGACATGGAGGGCAGCAGAGGAAATCCTTGAAAATTGCCTCCTGCTCTCATTAGTGGAGACCGCAGCTCAGTCAAAGAAAAGCAAAACTGGATACCACCTTATCTTTACATTTTAAGCCCTTTGAGGTAGGGACCTGCTATTAGTAAAATGCCATTTATATATTTAATTTATATACCGCCCTTCATCAGAGTATCACATGTATACAGTGCTATGTATATAAAGGTTAAGGTAAAGGGACCCCTGACCATTAGGTCCAGTCGTGGCCGACTCTGGGGTTGCGGCGCTCATCTCGCTTTATTGGCCGAGGGAGCCAGCATACAGCTTCCAGGTCATGTGGCCAGCAGGACTAAGCTGCTTCTGGCGAACCAGAGCAGAGCACGGAAATGCTGTTTACCTTCCCACCGGAGTGGTACCTATTTATCTACTTGCACTTTGACGTGCTTTCAAACTGCTAGGTTGGCAGGATGGTGCTAAATAATAATCTGTAATGCTGCTGCTATTCTTCTAGAACTAATTCCTGAAGTTCCTCCACTTTTAAAACAGAAATGCAGGTTGCCCCCATCAATTCTGAGGACTAAATAAATCCAGCTATGGATGCTGCGTCCTTACCTGTGCACAGTTTCTTTGGGTGATAGTCCAAGAATGGAATCAAGAAACAGAATCATTCAACTTAGTGATACTTTGACAATGACTTTAATAGAAAGCAAGACTGCAATGCCATCCTATGGTATAGACCAGTATAGTCTATAGTATAGGTCCTAAGCATAGCATGCAAAACCCTTGGAAGGATGTGAAGGTGTTTCAAAGGCACATGGCAGAATTTGCTCCAGTAAATAAAACAGCATTATTAAAACCATTCCCCAAATTATCTTCACCCCCAAAGGAGTACACCAGTAAAACTGAACTCTCAAAAGGGATATGCAGTTATTGGAGGCTTGGGAAACACTGCTAAAGACAAATTGAATCCCCTGAAAATTGTGACTCCCATCTGACTACAATATTCCGCAATATTTGAAGACTCAGCAAGCTTTGGCTTTAAAATTAGCAGCCAACTGTGCAACCAATACTCACCGTCATTAACTCAGTACAGCAAACTGATGAAAGTAAAGATTAGCATTCAAAAGAGAAATGATGAAAGGGTGGCATCTATGCCATTCCAAAATAAATAAAATTCAATAAAAGGAAGCTCCATATGACACCAGTCTACCAAACTAGATGTAGCTGTCCAGCATGAGATGTCAATAGCCAGGGGCTGGCAGAGGCAACAACCACGATGCTACTATCACTGCCAACCAAACAGGTACAGCTGGTCAACTAAACAGGCAGAGCAGATGGGGGGGAAACAGCAATTCTGTACATAAACCACTTCAAAAATTGCACGTCTTCACACTTCAAAAGAAGTGACAGAAAGAAAACACCAAAAGGAAAACTTTATCCAATGAATGCAAAGGGCAAGCGGTGTAACATACTGCAAATCAATGAGATGAAATGCCTTCCTTCTGCTCCCTTCATAGGAATGATGTTATGATGCCATAAAAGCCAACCTGCCCATAGGAAAACTGTGGATCTGCTCCATGTGTACTTGGCCCTGCAAAGAGCACCAGATAGCACATTACACAGCATCCCCTTCTGGCGCTGGTTGCTATGCTGCCTATCCAGGGGCCTGTGTCGGTCAGAATCCTGTATACATACTGCAGTTGCTCAGCAAACATGTTAACATGTTCCTGTAACACTGTGTCCCTACCCAACTATAGGCCAAATAATGGCAGGGAAAGGGGAGAGTGTCACCTATGTGGGTACTTTCACTCGACATTTAGCAGAACACCACAAAAGACAAGCAGTAAAAGTATCTTTAGGGTTGTATCCATGTGTATAATGGAAATGCAGATGATATTTCATAAAGCAAGCTTTGCACTTTGCAAACAGCTAAGCCTTGATCCTTATTGTCCATATATATGCACAATTTGTAGAAGCGCACAATCCCGTTAATATATGATAATGTTTATACTGGCCAAGTTATGTTTGTAAGATAACAAAAAGGGCATGGGGATGTCTAAATTATATCAGTCTCACCACTATTCATAAAGTTATACTTCTGTAGATTGTCTGATTCCTATTTACAGCCAGCTTTAGCTTGTAGAGCTCTCTCTGTGTGTGTACACCTACACACGTGTTTATTGTTCTTGGGTTTTTTCCCTCCAAAATAAACCTCCCAAATATCAAGAAAGTAAAAACCAAAAGTGAATTTTTAAAACGGGTGGTAATATAACTGCATGAGAATAATGCCAGTGGAACTGGATTGAAAATACTGAATGAAATAGACACAATTTTAGCATTAAAACAAGTCCTGTTTGGGTATGCTGCCTTGAGTAGATAGAGAGGCAGAAGATAAAGGTTTGGAGTGAATGAAAGAAATATTTTATGGTAAACCATTAACTATGGTTTACTTAGAAGTGCAAACTGGGCCAGTTTCCTAGAGAAAAATCTTTGTTTTATCACCTGGAAGCTTCTGGCTGAAAAGCTGGATGCACTATGCCTCCAATGTTTTTTTCTGTCTTGTGGTTAAAAAGAAATGCTATTTTTCTGAAGCTGCCCACCTCTTCCTCTAAGCCTTAGTGGCCTTAACTTCTTTGTTTCCATTGCAATTCTTGCCCCCTTGCTACATCCCTGCCACTAATTTGTTAATCTGAGTTTCTTCTACTCTAACTTTAATGGAGATTGTAAGTCACCTTAGTTGACACTGCAGCCTGTTCCACCAGTATTTCCTATAAAGCAAAACCTATCACTTAGGTTTATATCACCTAGTTACAGCAATAATACTGAAGTTCATGGATTATAAAACAAATTTACATAAGGGAAATGTGTGCATTGTTAAGGAATGCAGTTAATGGGTTAATGGGATTATTCATTCCCCACAATGCACCTACCTGGCATCTTCTGACTCTCTTATCTGGGTTACTGGGCAGATATAGCAAGCAAGTTTGTGCATAAAAGGGCCAGGTTACAGCACATGGTGTGGCTCACAGTAGGAGATTGTAGGAATTGTTGAAGGCTATCTGTTGGAACCGTGAATTTGAGTGAAGACTTTTGAAATATTTTTTTCTGAGAAAGAAGTTGGGAAATTGCCAGACTTCAGAACTCATATAACTCTATTAGTTGCAAGATTTTGTAGCAGCCAAATTTAGGATTTGACTGTGGACTTTAAAATAGCAAGGACTTTGGAACAATGAATCCTCTCTGGGCTCAGAGAGAAGACTACTTGTAACATCTGTAAATAGTGTGGCGTGCTCTGGTCCATGGGGTCACGAAGAGTCGGACACGACTAAACGACTAAACAACAACAATGTATAGTGGTGTTTGTTGGTGTTGGCTTATTAAAGACAACTCTGCTAAATGGTTATTTTTGTGTTGGTGAGCATAACCACTTCACTGAGCTTTCATGGCACATCCACCCAACACCCTAATATGCATGGCCTTATTTTCTGCTAAAATAAAATAAAATAAATAAAGTAAGTTTCTATCTCTGTTTCTGTACAGAGAGAGTAGTAGAAAGAAAACTTAAGTGGAGAAGTACAGGAAAGGTACGGTACATATACACACTAAAATTGCCTTTTCCTTGTTAGTGTCGCACAAGGTTGTTACAATTTATCACCTTCTTATTCCACACCACTGCATTGTACAGAATCATTCTCTCTCTCTCATATATATATACAAATCTGAACCAATTCCTGCAACACTCCTATTCCCAAGTGGGTAATTTTATTGTAATACCCATAGGCCTTATCGCTCTGTAATTTCTTTGGGTACCTATATCAAGTTAGCATCTCTTGAGCTGTCAGTCACATAAGATTTGTAATCTTAAGGATTTGTGTCACCATTTTGTAGCACTGGAATCATAGAGACTATAGATGAGAAAGACCTATTAGGTCATCTATCCAATCTCCAGGCAAAATCCTCTATTGAACATTTAATAGCATTTTGTTCGCTGTAGTTCTAAATGTCACAAGCAATGGGGTTTTCCATCATTTCCTTTGGAAGACTGTTCTATAGGGTATTAGCCTTAAAGATCCAGTGCTCTGCTTCATAACATGCTTTCTTAAAGAGATCCTGACAGATAATACAAATGCACATGCTTCCAATAATGTCAAATGCTCTGCAAATAACGCACAGAATGTGCTAAATCACAATTAATTTCCAATTGAGTTTATAAAACGTTACCTCCTTTTGAAGATTCTTACACCGTTATTAAGTTTTGCACACTGAAAGTGAGAGTTTATAAGGGAAGGGTGTAGGCTCTGTGTAAACAGAATGTAGAGATCACGCCACTCTTCCCCTAGTGTGAGCAGGAACAACAAATCTCAAATCGGGGTTGTGGTTTGGGTCACTCAAACAATCTATGATGGGTAAAACCAACCGTAAACTTTGATTTTACATTGTGGTTGGGAGCAAAACAAGCCACACTCCCCTCCGGAAAGGGCCATGACTCAGTGATAAGATATGACACATTTTTTGCAAAAGGTTCAGTCCCTGGCATGTCCAGGAATGGTTGGCAAAAACCTCCCACCTGAAAACCTGGAGAGTTGCTGTTAGTCAGTGTGTGGACAATACTGGGCTAGTTGGATCAGTGCTCTGAGTTGGTATAAGACAGCTTCCTTTGATCCCAGTTTGGCTAGGATGCTAAGCAATGCAACAGTTTTTGTTTTTTATTTGTTTTGCAGTGGCTCATACTAGGGGAAGAGTAAAGCAGAAGACATTAACTATAGTTTACCGTGATGTGCAACAGAGTCATTTCCTCATTGATGTGTATGGTCAGCATGGTAGGAAACAGAGAGAAGTTCAATGAACTGAAGAATTTGTGTATATAGAGGTACAGCAAAACAAGTCCCAGGGCAAAGGCACAGCCTGACAAATAATAATGTTTTAGAATACTTCTAATTTCACATTTTTGTAGTGTGTTGGCTGTATTAAATCCTAATACGGTTTAACATCAAAAGAGGCAACAGCTAAAAACCACACGTTATGAGCCCACCAAAACAGGAACATCTTCCGTAGAAGACACCAAAACAAGAGTAGTAGTAGTAGAAATAATTAATAATAATAATAATAATAATAATAATAATAGTGGGCGCCCACTCTGGGCGGCTCCCAAGAGAATATTAAAAACATGATAAAAGATCAAACATTAAATCTTCCCTAAACAGGGTTGCTTTCAGATGTCTTCCTAAATTCAGGTAGTTGTTTATTTCCTTGGCATCTGATGGGAGGTTCTTCCACAGGGCGGGTGCCACTGCCAAGAAGTCCCTCTGCCTGGTTCCCTGTAACCTCACTTCTCGCAGGGAGGGAACTGCCAGAAGGCCCTTGGAGCTGGACCTTCTCAGTGTCTGGGTTGCACGATGGAGGTGGAGATACTCATGTGGGATTGCAGGTTGTTCCGGAGCAGTAACACCACCATAACAGGGAATCCTTTTCTCTCATGCTCACCCAGCAGACACAAAAGGGGGGAACACGAGCAGCTCAAGCAGTTCAGGAGAAACACTGGAAGACTCAAAAGGGGAATGAGAGCCAAGCTGAGGCCCCTACATTTGGTGAAAGGAAATATTGTGTATTGTTTCAATAGAGTGGGGCAGTTACAGGAAAAGGTAAAGGGACCCCTGACCATTAGGTCCAGTCGTGACCGACTCTGGGGTTGCGGCGCTCATCTCGCTTTATTGGCCGAGGGAGACGACGTACAGCTTCCGGGTCATGTGGCCAGCATGACTAAGCCACTTCTGGTGAACCAGAGCAGCGCACGGAAACACCATTTACCTTCCCGCCAGAGCGGTACCTATTTATCTACTTGCACTTTGACGTGCTTTCGAACTGCTAGTTTGGCAGGAGCAGGGACCGAGCAACGGGAGCTCACCCCATCGCGGGGATTCAAACCGCCAACCTTCTGATTGGCAAGTCCTAGGCTCTGTGGTTTAACCCACAGCGCCACCCACGTCCCATTAGAGTGGGGCAGTTAGAGGACATAAAAACAGGAGGAAGGAGAGCAGGAGGCAGAGAAATGAGGGGGAAGAGAGAATTAAAAAGACTAAAGCAAATGGGGTCCACAGTACATGTCATGAGGCTGACAGTATATATGGCAGAGACAAGAGAAATTGAAAATGCAGCTTAGAAGGTGGGGAACCATACATGGAGGAAGTGAAAGAGAACCTGCCATTGGCAGGATCCTTCTGCAGTGCTTCTGTTGCATTTTTAGGGTATGAGTTCTGCAGTGAGGCTCAATCCACAACTGAAGCTTTGCACTGGCATTTCGTTCACATTTGTTTATGGTGGGCAGACAGGAGGGGCTTAATCAAGCAATGAAGTTTCTGAGGGTGAGGCTGGGTGCTGTGCAATGTGAAGAGTGAGTGGGAGGGGAGCTTGGAGCAAGGCTGGGCAGAGCTTCTCCTGGATCCAGTTTGATTTAAAGTGGAGTCCAAAATGAAGAATAAAACAAAATCTTTGTAAATCCAGGATTTTTCGCACACTAACAGACAAATCCAGTTTGAAAGCAACACATTTCTTTAAGAAAGGCATTGCAATGACTATTGCAAGGCCACTGACTGAGAATATGGCTTAATTTCAGTAGCCTTTTGATACTACACTGCTTTCTTTTGCTTGCAACCTGATACTCCAGTGAGCCAGTTGCACTGTGTTAGAAGCTTAATCCTGAAGAATGAATCCAGATCAACGTGTGAAACTCCCATTGTTCTAGGTGCATTTTGCGACAGAGAATTTCATTAGTGCAAGCAGTTTCTGAGCTCTGGGTGCAATACTGTGCCTAGGATTTCAGATTAAAACTGCAGAGTGGAAAGGAAGACCTTTTTCTGCCTCCCCACTTCCAACT